>NC_054866.1:57349256-57421756 GCF_018320785.1 Cheilinus undulatus | reverse complement strand
TCTTGATCAGATGGCATCTGGGTCTGGATCCGGTCCACTAATTAGTATCCTCGGCTATCGGGTATTGTCCGAAAGGAAGCGGGGTGACACCAGAGCCCACGACACAGCAGAGCTGAAGGCAACCTTGGCTTCTAAACACCTCTGCAGTGCCACAGACTGACTGCTCTTTAGGCCTCGTGGCATAGATACTGTGATTCATGCAGAAAGGATCCTTAACATTTGTTTCAGAGGGTCAACCTTTCTGTATCGGTCTGTTTTTATTTTGATATGAAGAATCTTTGATTTCCACGAGCTGTTAGCCATAATCATCAAGTCTGAAACAAAAAAGGCTTTAATTATTTCACATCACATGGAATTAATCTAGAATATCAAAATGATTCCATTTCTGAATTAAATAACATGAGGGGGGCTTTTCCATGATATTCCAATGTTTTGAGATGCTCCTGTTGCTGTTCATGTAAAGCAGTAAAGAACAGTCTGTGCTCTCGTATTTAGAAATACTAGCTGTACATTTCCTATCCTATAATCTGGTAGTGGAAAAATTAAGTCTTATCCTGACCAGCCTAACCTTATAAAAAAACATAAAACTGACATCTGAGTCTCACATGAAACCGTTCACAGCAGCATTTTAGTGAAAATGTTGGCACTAAATGCTCTCTGACTGTTTTCCACCAAACCCAAACCCTTTATAGCTGACACAGGACACACTGCTCAACATTTTAAAAGCACCAAATTTTGCTTGAGTGCTGAGAAATGAATAAATATGTTTTTTAAGTTTTGTGCAGCTACACCACACTAAATTCATAAGCACCTGGGAATTATGACAAACGTATGAAATGGAAGCTCCTCTTGGTCACTCACCTTTGAGTTCTTTGCCCCGCTTCTTGCTGACTGCAGGGAGTACGTTCTCTGGACAACCTGCTCAGGTGTGGAGGGGGACTTGTCAGAGGAGTGGTCTGAACCTTTCTCAACCATATTCTCACCCTCCTGGCTCTGTGGTGTGGGAGAGCGTGAGCGTTTACGCAGGACCGGTGAGCAGGCAGGCGTGCTCTTGTTTGAGTTACTGGCAGTGCTACGAAGAAAAGAGAAAGATGAACGAGAATGTTATTCCTCATCTCCTTACTGACACTTTATTATTCTCATCCATCATAGAAACCACAGAAACACCTCGAGTACAGCAACTTAAATGATGGCTGGCCTTACAGAGGTGGGACCCTGTGTGGACAGCAGCACACCAAAAACACCATCTCCTCATGCTTTCATCACATGAAGCTTCACTGGCTTATGTATATGTAGACACAGAAGTCAACATTTGAAGTGATAGACAGACAGACAGACAGACAGATAGATAGATAGGTAGATAGGTAGATAGGTAGGTAGATGGATAGATGGATGGATGGAAGGTAGCTAGGTAGGTAGATAGGTGGGTATGTAGATAGATAGGTAGATAGGTAAATAGATAGGTAGATAGGTAGATAGGTAGATAGATAGGTAGATAGGTAGATAGATAGGTAGATAGGTAGATAGATAGGTAGATAGATAGGTAGATAGGTAGATAGATAGGTAGATAGGTAGATAGGTAGATAGATAGGTAGATAGGTAGATAGATGGATGGATGATGGGTGGGTGGAATGGGTGGATGGATGGGTGGAATGGGTGGATGGGTGGATAGATGGGTAGATGAATGGGTAGATAGATGGGTAGATGGGTGGATGAATGGGTGGATGGGTGGATGGATGGATGGGTGAGAGGTGAGATGGGTAGATAGATGGGTAGTTAGATGGGTAGATGGGTGGATGGATGGGTGGATGGATGGGTAGATGGATGGATGGATGGATGGGTGAATGGGTAGATGGATGGGTGGATGGGTGGATGGACAGGTGGATGGGTAGATAGAATGGGTAGATGGGTAGATGGAATGGGTGAATGGGTGGATGGATGGGTAGATGGATGGGTGGATGGGTGGGTGGATGGGTGGATGGGTAGATGGATGGGTGGATGGGTGGATGGATGGGTAGATAGATGGGTAGATGGGTAGATGGGTGGATGAACAGGTAGATAGATGGGTAGATGAACAGGTGAATGGGTAGATGGATGGGTAGATGAATGGGTAGATGGGTAGATGGGTGGATGGATGGGTGGATGGGTAGATAGATGGATGAATGGGTAGATGGGTGATGGTAGATGAATGGGTAGATAGATGATGGATGGGTAGATAGATGAGGTGAATGGGTAGATGGGTAGATTGGTGGGTAGATAGATGGGTGGGTATGTAGAAGATGATGGGTGGTAGATGAATGGGTGATGAATAGACAGATGGATGGGTGGAATGGGTAGATGGATGGGTGGATGGGTAGATGAATGGGTAGATGGTAGATAGATGGGTGGGGTAGATGGATGGATGGATGGAAGGTCGATAGATGGGTAGATGGATGGGTAGATGGATGGGTAGATGGGTAGATGGGTAGATGGGTAGATAAACGGGTAGAATGGGTAGATGGGTAGATAGATGGGTAGATGGGTAGATGAATGGGTAGATGAATGGGTAGATGGTAGATGGGTAGATGGATGGGTAGATGGGTAGATGGATGGATGGATGGAAGGAGTGGTGGTAGGTGGGTAGATGGGTAGATGGGTAGATGGGTGGGTAGATGGGTAGATGGGTGGATGGGTAGATAGATGGGTGAATGGGTAGATGGGTGGATGAACGGGTGAATGGGTAGATGAGTAGATAGATGGGTAGATGGGTAGATGGGTAGATAGATGGGTGGTGGGTGGATGGGTAGATGGGTGGGTATGTAGAAGATGGGTGGGTGGGTAGATGGATGGGTAGATGGGTGGATGGATGGGTGGGTGGCTAGGTGGATGGGTGGATGGATGGATGGATGGTGGATGGATGGGTGGATGGATGGGTAGATGGATGGATAGATGGGTGGATGGGTGGATGGGTAGGTAGATAGATGGGTGGGTATGTAGATGGATGGGTGGAATGGGTGGAGTGGATGGGTGGGTGGGTGGATGGGTGGATGGGTGGATGGACATAGATGGGTAGATGGGTAGATGAATGGGTAGATGGGTAGATGGATGGGTAGATGGGTAGATAGATAGATGGGTAGATAGATGGATGGATGGAAGTCGATGAATGGGTAGATGGGTAGATAGATAGATAGATAGGTAGATAGATGGGTAGATGGGTAGATAGATGGGTAGATAGAATGGGTAGATGGGTAGATAGATGGGTAGATATGGGTAGATAGAAGGTAGATGGGTAGATAGAAAGGTAGAAGATGGGTAGATGGGTGTAGATAGAATGGGTAGATGGGTGAATGGGTAGATAGAAGGTAGATAGAATGGGTAGATGGGTAGATAGAATGGGTAGATGGGTGGATAGATGAAGGTAGATGGGTAGATGGGTGAATGGGTAGATAGATGGGTAGATGGGTAGATAGATGGATGGATGGATGGGTGGGTAGATGGGTGATGGGTGGATGGGTAGATAGATGGGTAGATAGATGGGTAGATGGATAGATGGGTAGATAGATGGGTAGATGGGTGGATGGATAGATGGAGATAGATGGGTGGGTAGATGTAGAAGATGGGTAGATGGGTAGATGGGTGGGTAGATGGGTGAATGGGTAGATGGGTGGGTGAATGGGTAGATGGGTAGATGGGTAGATAAATAGATGGGTGGATGGATGGAGTGGATGGATGGGTAGATAGATGGGTGGATGGAATGGGTAGATGGGTGGTGGGTGAATGGGTTGATGGGTGGGTATGTGGAAGATGGGTGAATGGGTGGATGGGTAGATGGGTGGGTAGATAGATAGATAGGTAGATAGGTAGGTAGATAGATAGGTAGATAGGTAGGTATGTAGAAAGATAGGTAGATAGGTAGATAGGTAGGTAGATAGATAGGTAGATAGGTAGGTATGTAGAAAGATAGGTAGATAGGTAGATAAGATAGGTAGGTAGGTAGGTGGATGGATGATAGATATGTAAATATGCAAATATATATGTTTTACACAATAAGGACTGTGGAAGTCACAATGAAGATTCAATGATTGGGGACACATTTTCAGGGAAATTTACTGCTTAATTCAGGCAATAATAAAGCGTTGGCTCTAATATATTGTTAGATTAGTTCAGACTAAATTTTAAGTCAGCCTTAATGTAGAGACTCATTTCTCCACAGACGGCTATGGGGCAAAGTGGATGAACTATTGTGTCAGTAAAGGTCTTCTCTGCCCTTCCATCATATTCAAAGTTCCCATCAGGAAGCCTCTGTGATCCAGCACACACACACACACACTTACACACACCAAAGCCTCAGTAAGAAGCCTCTCCTTACAGTGGCAGAAGCTAACAAAAGGCTTGGTAACTGATCTACGTGGCGGTGCGCCCAACAGGCACAGGGACCTGACATGGCGTTATGCAAGCCATTACATCACTGCCAGCCAATGGCTGTGATGTGGCCATGAATTACTCAGCTCATGTTACATTTATGACTTCAGTGCAGTTTGGTGCACTAAATTCACAGAGATCACCTCTGAGCACCATAAATGGAGCTCCTGTTTGATTGCTGAGTATTTGGCAGCAGTAGCTGGACCAATTGAAATGCAGGAAAACACATCCTTTGCATCTGTTAATGTCCATGGAGGAATAATCACCTCTGGTGGATTACAGTGCCTCTGCCGTCACTCTCTATGATTACCAGTGGTTTGTTGTCCAGTAGATGATCTCTGACTGACAGCTGATTCTTCCTTCTGGCTTTAATTACAGATATGAGCTGCTGCTGTGGGCCTCTTTAGTGCAGGCTGCACTCTAAAATTCTAATCTGTCATTTTAATTATTTCCATAGTAACACTTCAAGCATTTTACTATAAATACAGCTTCATCAGGTAGAGTATATTATAAATGCAAGTACAGACAAGAGTAGCTGATCGTCAAAGACTAGCAGAGCATTCAAACAGCCGCTTATCTCCACAGATCTCTGTGGTCATTTTCAACACAGAGTCAAAAACAAACCAAAGCACAGTCCATGATTACGCTCAGACCCTCCAGTACTGATTGTTCTTGTTTATTCTGAATAAAAAGAAAAAAGGTACAATCATGTCACCTATTTCATGACAGTAAAAATGCACCTGATGTGAACACATTACAGGGTTGGTGACTTTTGGACATTTCCACTGGTACAGAGAAGGTAAAATACAAGCTGGGGCCTCTAAATATAAATGTAAATATAAACAGAATGAGGCCGCTGTCAAACCTCATAAAACAATATTTTATTTACAATAGAGATGAACTTGAAATCTTGAAGGAAATCTTGAATTTCCCTTGGGATCAATCAACCAACCTACCTACACAGCAAAAACTGGAGTGTTGAATTCTCAGTGTTAAACATTTCAGTGTTGATTTTAACACTCAGTGTTATTTTAACTCCATTCAGAGTAAATGGTCTTCAGAGTTGGAGTTATTTGGCAGTGTTAAATCAACCAGTGTTATTCCAACACTGTAGAGAGTCAGTTGATCCAAGCCCCGCCTACTGCAATTTCAAATCTGGGGGGCAGAGTTTTCCCATCATGCCTTGGTGCAGAGTGTTAAGCTGGGTTTTAGATGTTTTTAGATGTATTTAGATGATTAGCTGTGTTTAGATGTGGCCTGTTGTACAGGGGTCACTGCTGGGATTCACTTGCACATGTTTCTTGAATTATCTTGAGTTCCTAAGTTTTTGATGCATAAACACTTTTGCACCATGAGTGTAGTTGTCTGTTAGGTTGGTCAAGTCTTGGCTGTGGTGTTACGTAACTTATAACTGTGGAGTGAGGGCAGATTATCATCTCAGGACAAACTCTGTCTTTGAGTCTGCCTCATAGCTCCCTGATGACTATCAAATACCTCATAATGTGAGGTGACAGTCAATGTTGTCAGGTGTGTCTGATTATCAACACCCATTATGTGGAGCTTCCATGTCTTGTTTCTTGTTATTATCAGGTTGGTGGAAGAGGGGCAGTTTCTATCCACAGTATTTTACACCTGCTGAAATTAATTGTAATACACTCCTTAGTGTTAATTTTTTAACACTGACGCCAGTGTGGAGTACTATCAGCACTACTCAGTGTTCACCAGGGTAAATTTTTAACACCACACGGTGTTGCAGTAACACTGGTTCAGTGTAAAAAATGTAACACTTTGAAAAGTGTTAAACTAACACTCAAAAGAGTGGACACATACACACACTTTTCTAGTGTTACATTTAACACTCTCAGTGTTACTCTAACACTGGAGATTTTGCTGTGTAGCAGACTTTCTACCAGTCTGTCTAATCATAATTGGCATTGAGATCCATTGATTTTGTTGACAAAACAATAAAAATAAAAACAGAAAAAAGCATTAACTCTTGATTATGGTAAAAAATTGTAGAAATGTAATTAAAACAAAAGAATATATGAATATATGTATAAAGTCCATGTCATGGTGGTGGTGTGGAGATGCAGCCAGCAGATCCGGAAGCTTCTGTCGCTGTTTACCTGGTGAATTATTCTGGCTGAAGAGATCTGGATGTCTCTCTGCCAATCTTTATAATATCTCAGACTCCACCAATTCCACTTTGTCACAGTTTGTACAGAAATCCCTCGTGTCAAAGAATCAGGAGAATAATTCGCTTTAGCTCGTGCTGATTGTGGATCAGGGTGCTCAGAGTGAAACCTGGTCTGCTGTTTGATACTTTGGTAAAAAAAAGATCTGGGATTTGTGGAGCATGCTGTGGTGGGTGATAAATCCAGGATCCTGTGATAGAATTTTTCCTAGATTACTGTTAACTCAGATCCCATGGTGGTTATTGGGATCATGTTTGACTCTGCTTTTATGGATCAGTCCTCAGTTCCAAGTTCTGGGGAAGACCTCAGAACTAAGGTCACTGTCAAAGAGCTTCAGAATAGCACACTGGAATTAGAGGTCTGTGAATCTGATCGTTTCATTAGGATGCCATCAACTCCACAGGCCTTTGTGTTTTTAGAGACTTGGTCCTGCTTTTCTGTATTTTTACATCCATTTAATGTTTCACTGGAGTAGAGGTGTATGCTCTGGTTGTCTGGGTCTCCAGATCAGTGCTTTTCAAACTTTTTTCGCCCAAGACACACCTAAAGTTAAGCTGAAATCTCAAGGCACACCATACTCATATCAACACAAACCGACTTTTAAATAATAGAACAGTCAAGGTGGACCATGAGGGGGGTGAAGGGGAGAGGGTTCTGGGGCCCAGACAACTGGGGGTGGCAAAAGAGGGCAGAAGGTGGCAAAGATTGGTTAAAGTGATGATAAACCATGGAAAACTGGGTAAAAAGTGGAAAAGTCAAAAATGGTTCACAAAGGGGGCCAAAAAATGGTTAATAGTGGCAAAACATGTTGAAAGTGTCAAAAAGGTGACAAAAATGGGTTACAAGCGGACGAAGGAGTTAAATGTAAAAAGGTAGTAAAAATGGTTTAAAAGTGATTACAAAATGGGCAAAATTAGGCCAAAAAAGTGGCCTAACAAAGGCAAAGTGAGTGAAAATTAGCAAGAAGGTGGCAAAAATGGGTTTAAAATGACAAAAAGGAGACAAAATAGGTTACATGTGGCAGAAAAGTGGCAAAAAAGGGTTAAAGTTGCTAAAACGAGGTAAAAAGTGATGAAAAAATTGGCAAAAAATGTCAAAATGGTAGCATAAATGGGTTAAAGGTGGCAAAAACTTCCACAAATTTGCAAAAAATGGGTCAAAAGTATTTTTAAAAAGTTGCAAAATTGCAAAAAAGCAGCAACAATGGTTTAAGCTGACAAAATGAGCGGCAAAATGGGTGGAAAACCTGGTGAACTTGGTTAAAAGTAGCATGAATAATGATCATTTCAGCTCAATGATAGCTTGCCAAATGAGCTAACTGTTAGCCAGGATGCTAGCACCAATGCTACTGATCCAACACACACACTCATCAATAAATCACTACTGGGGAGGGGCCATTCTCTGGGTTTATCAGGGGTCCAGCCAGATCCTCAAGGCACACCTAGACTGGTCTCACGGTCCGGTGTGCCCTGCCACACCATCAGAACCACTGGACTAGACCATGTATCAGATGTTAAACTGAGACATTTTACCATTTCATGAAAAATATTAGCTTTTAAATTTGATGGCAGCTACACATCTAAGAAAGTAGGGACAGGCTATGTTTACCACTGTGTAAACAACAGTCTGACCTGTGAAGCCATGCTGTTGTGATGGATGTGGTCTGTGGTTTAGCATGGTTGTGCTGACAGAGACGTTGTCTGGATGGGAGCATATGCTGCTCTAAAAGCTCTCTCTACTGTTCAGCATTGATAGTTCCTTTCCAGATGTTAGAGCTGCCCACGCCATAGGCACTAATGCAACCCCATCCCATCAGAGATGCAGGCTTTAGACCTGAGCCAGGAGAACCAGCTGGATGCTCCCTCTCCTCTTTAGTCCTCAGGACACGGCGTCTGTGGTTTCCTCTGACCACAGAACAGTTCTCCATGTTTCCTCTGACCACAGAACAGTTTTCCATGTTTCCTCAGTCCATGTTAAATGAGCTTTGGTCCAGAGAAGATGGACCACGGTGTTTCTGGATCCTGTTCACATATGGCTTCTTCTCTCCATGATCAGCTTTAACTGTCATTGGTGGATGGCACGGCCAACTGTGTTGACAGACGATGATTTCTGGAACGTTCCTGAGCCCATGCAGTGATTTCACTACAGAATCATGCCTGTTTTTAATGACGTGGCCCCTGAGGGCCCCTGAGGGCCCCTGATTTTCCTTTGTGCACAGAGATTTCTCCACCGTGGTGGTGGGAATTTAAAGTCTGTAATTTCACACTGAGGAACATTTTTCAAAAATGATTCCACAATGTTTAGACACAGTTTCATGCAGATTGATAAACCTCTGACCACATTTACGTCTGAGAGACTCTGCCTCTCTAAAGGCTCCTTTTATACCCAGTCACGTGACTGACCTGTTGATCATTAACCTAACTAGTTCAAAATGCTTCTCCAGCTGGTTTTCATTGGTATTACTTATTTTCCTTCTTTTGTTGCCTGTCCCAACTTTTTTGAGATGTGCTGCTGCTATCAAATTCAAAACAAGCTAATATTTTTTTTATCAGATGTAAAAATGTGTCAGTCTAACATCTGATATGTTGGTTATGTTCTAGTGTGAGTAAAATGTGGGTTTTGAGACCAGACAACCACTGACTTCTATTTATATTTACATTTTGATCAGTGACCTCAGAAATGAGTCATTTTCTTGTCCTTATTTGCAATGTTTTTGCTCTTTTTATATGTTTTGCATCTTTAAATCCATTTTTGCTAATTCCTTTCCCCCTTTTTACCAGTTTTTTGTAAATTTTGTTGCCACATTTTGCCTGTTTAAGCTGCCTTTTGCCATCAAATGCCCCTTTTCCCCATTTTTGCCACCATTTGCACATTTCCCCACCATTTTGCTACTTTGGGCCCATTTTAGTCACTTTTCACACATTTTTTGGCACTTTTTGACCCTCTTTGCCACCTGTAACTCATTTTTTGTCTGATTTTGAAAATGTTTGCCTACTTTATTCCATTTTTTTCACCCATTTTTATGCCAATTGTTGCTACTTTGTGACCATTTTGGTCACTTTTTTGACATTTTTACCACTTTTTAGCCAAATTTCAAATTTTGATCGCTTGTCACTGATTTTGCCACTTTTTCTCACAATTTTTGTCACTTTTCACCACTTTTTGCCTCTTTTATCCTGTTTTTTTTATTTTCCCCCCATTTTTGACACATTTTGCCTGTTTAAGCTGCCTTTTGCCATCAAATGCCCCTTTTCCCCATTTTTGCCACCATTTGCACATTTCCCCACCTTTTTGCTACTTTGGGCCCATTTTAGTCACTTTTCACACATTTTTTGGCACTTTTTGACCCTCTTTGCCACCTACTACTCATTTTTTGTCTGATTTTGAAAATGTTTGCCTACTTTATTCCATTTTTTCACCCATTTTTATGCCCATTTTTGCCACTTTTTGGCCATTTTTGCCAGCTTTAACCTATTTTTTCACCCCTTTTCAGCACTAAGATGGTGGCTCATGAATTTGGCTCTTTTGTTGAGTAACACTGATTTGGGTGAAATGCAGATCTCAGCTGTTTCAGTGTTTCTGTAAGTCTCAGGAAGGCTTGTAGTGCACACACTTGCAGGTTTCACATTCATTTGCCCTTTCAGAATAATGAGACTAACTAAAATGTTAGAAGAAGAAGGAGAATACTGGATTTCATGAAGGTTAAACACTAAGATCCCAAATGTGTAAATAAATAGCTAAAACAAAATATTGGCAGCAGGATTATTCCTCATGGCGCTCTCTCCCTGCATGCTACAGCCCCCCCGTTTTCAGCAGATGAGGAAGTCACGGATCCCCTCGCTGTTCCACACACACATAGTTAACAATAGGGACACACATCCATCATCAGCAAATGGATGAGTAAGCTCCATATCAGTCCGTTGCACAACGCTCTGTCTCTGAACCAACGTGGTGGCGTGGATGGACTGTCGTTAGCCTGAACAGGAGCAGACAACAGAAACTAAACACTGACAGTTACACAGAAAGCAACAGTACCTGCCATTCCATGATCTATGGGCTGTAATGAAGAGAAGAGCAGAGATGTTCAACCATAGAATACACTCTGACACAGCGAGAAGCTCATTTTCATGCCATGAAGGAAAAACCGTTCTCTGTTTTTAACCTGTTTTCTCCTCATTGAGTCTGAATGATGTGAAAAAGTGCTCAACCTATGAAAACAGACCCCGATTAGAGCTGCATTCATAGTAAAGGTCAATGAAAAAGTGTCCAACAATTAAACCCTGCTTCACTTACAGCCCTCACAGCTACAAAGCTCAATCAAAAAGCAGCTTAGAGTGAATATCTCTATGGCAACAGGGAGCACAGAGAGCGGCTGAATATTCAGAGCGTGATACTTCACCTGCTGTCTGAGTGGGACACAGCAGCCAGACAAGTGACCTGAGTTTGTGCACGTGCAAGGATGGATATCCAAAGTGCTTGTGTGGATATTATATATATGATTAAGGCATTAACATTTATTCTAATGCCACTATGTTTGTTGTTGTGTTCTGTGTGACCCTCGACCCATCCTGTAGTTTGTGAGATCAGGAAGCGGTGCTGTAGTGATGAGGTACAAGCGAGCAGAAATGAAGGACAGAGACTTCTGAATGGCAGCTTCAGCTTGAAGATCATGCCAGAGAAGACTGAAGTTACCGACACTTCCTGTCAACATGAACTGAGTTACTCTGAGTTTGTAGAGTCTTAAAAACCACTCACTGGCCGAGCACACCGCCAATGCAGAGAGCCGCCCCCCTAGCCAAAGGCAACCCATGCTGGATTATTTACAACGGAGATGCTCAGTCAACTCAAGCATCAGACTTCAACAGCGTTAGTTAAATGGGCGGCAGACCGATTAATATTAGGGAAGATGAGGTTCTAGTTTTAGTCTAGTTTCAGTCCATTAAAGTCCTCACGTTTTAGTCTTTACTTTAAGTCAAAGCATTTATTCTCTTGCCTAAATCTGGTACCAAATCATGGTAGTGTATTCTCTGCCCAACCTGGGGTCCCTGCTTTCTACAGCTGAGAGGCAGAATAGAAACAGATGGATTGTTTTAGACAGATTTACCCACAGTGGAGAAACATCACAGATTTAGAATGTCTGACAAAAACTAGGTTACATTTTAGTCTAGTTTGAGTCAGTTTTAGTCATCACAGATCTATTTTTGTTAACCCTCGGATCCTACTATGTCCAGTTTGGGGACATTCATCATTTTTATCATCATTATTCTGAGTTGATAGTCACATTTTTATAGATTGAGGCATCAAATTTGGCCAAAGTTATTATTTTTCTTCATATAAAAAAAAAAAAAAAAAAACAAAAAACCCATATTGCCCATAGAACTCTACTGACACCAAATAGCTCCTTCTATCCTTGTTTGTCTGAAATTGTTTTTTTGACTGTGTCTATGGCACCAAAACATCATACAGCAACCTTTTCTATGCAGTCACTCCATCACCAGGGCTATAAACTTCACCATTCCACAGTGATCCAGCAGATAGTGCCACCATTTTAACCCCTTCAGCAACGCACATGCAGGACTTCTTCCATGGACTCAGAGTGTTTGAAGCACTATTTCATCCACTAAACATCATCAGAATTAAATGAAACGATTGGTGCCACTAGATATGGATGTCTGAGAGTGGGCTACATGTGTAAGGAAAAGTTTGTGTGCTCCTACATGTGTGCTCGGGTGTGAATCTGCCATAAGTGGAGTGTTTACAGTTGAAAATGCTTCTTCTGAGTTCTGCAGTCTGGGACTAAGAAAGGGGGACATTTGGACAATTTCAACTTTGTCCTCACTTCATAGCAAGTGGATGGACAAGCATGAGGATGCACGGGTCCTTTCCATCAACAGGAGAGAATATATCATATCTCAAACATGCAGTATATTTTTATATGTGCATAATGAGCATAATCATGGTCACATTTTGGTTAGAGGTGGAAATGCGTGTGTTGGTGATTCATATCCTACATATTTCCTCTGATCTTTTATGCCTGTACATAAAATAAACCTAACATGAACAAATGCATTCACTCTCATCTGATTTGGTAGAGGAGGAGGCTGAGAAAAGGAGGGTAAAACTGGCGTGTTTTTGGCTCTGACAGACTCGTCTGTTTAGCATGGACGCTATCTCACTGAATCACAGTCATAGGCACAGTGGACAATAACTGGCATATAAAGGGTGTAACTTTGAATTATTATTATTATTATCATTATTATTTTTTTAGTGGTCATAGTTGAACTTGTTGAAGAGATTTGAAGCAGTGAAAGTTAAAAAAATGTTTAAAAATGATTGTTTTATTAACAATTATCTGCATGTCTGATTTCTGGACAAACTAGGACAGATGGAGCTAAAAATTACAAGGGAGCGAGGGTTAATGGAAAAAAGGCTTTAGTCATAGTTTTAGTCTATGAAATTAACACTTTCTGATACCAAAATACCCATAATACTGTGCATCTCCACTGCTGACACAATAACCCTTTTAACTGCTGGTACTGGTATGATGCCAATAATGTTGTGTTCTGCTGGGAATCCTAAACTCCCCAAATGAAGAATGCTGTTTGGTTGATGTCAGTGGAGCTTCAGAAGTTTGAACCAGAAGTTAACGCTGAGTAAAACTGTACTGCAGCTGTGTGACAGTGAATCAGAGCTGATCTAACATGTTATTATCTTACAGGATGAATCTACGCTACTGTGCTGTATGCTTCCATCATAGCATGTTCAGTCTCTGAGGCTTTTCTGCACCACAGAACTGATGACTGACCTTAGGGCACTGATCATCAACTGGTGGCCCAGGGACCATATCAGGCCCCCCAGGACTAACTCTGGCCCTGTGAGAATGTTCTTGATGACCCCTGGTCTAAGGTGTTCAGACGGGATCCCTGCATGCCAAAATAGGTCAAGTTCTTTCAGACAAAGGAAAGAAAAAGGGGGAAACAAGCCCGCTGCTTGCACTACTTTGTTACAGTCTTTTCTCTGAATAAGCTCTAAAGCTCTAAATCCAAGCAGCTCAAGCTGTCCAATCATTACGCGGCACAATAGAACAGAGTTTCTACTGGCCTCATTTGTTTTCATAGTTCTGCTGACCTTGGAAAATACCCACATGGCTTTGGCCCTTCATCTCTGCTCGCTTTGAAAAGGCCATGAGGAAGGCCCCGCTCGCCAGCGTCCAACACGCATGCCCACACAGGAATGCGCATTCAGTCATAAACACGGGAGAACGTACGCCCACGTACATGACAGCAGCACCACAAAGCTAACCTACCAAACTCTACAAACATAGGCATGTCATAGAATCCAGTCCATCCACTCTCCCTGCACATGTACAGACACACACCCTCACACCAGCACACAGGAGTCCGCCATACCCCTGCTGGTAGACACAGTCCCTCAACACCTCGCCGTAGCAGCCTTCCAGGCAGCGACAACCCTCGCTAGCCACCGTCACACACTCAAACACCACCATGTCCTCGTAGTCAGCCCCGAGCAAAGAGCTGTTCATCCAGCGGATCATCGCAGTGACTGCACGCCGCACTCGTCCTCTCTCTCTCTGGGTGAAAGAGGAAAGGTAGCCACACAGATAAATGGAGAAAGAGGGAGAGAGAGAAGATGGAAGAGGCAGGCAGGGAGATTTTCTTTAGCAGGCTTATGGCTACTGATCTTCCCCGGCCAGCTCTGATCTCCTAATAACCAGCTTACATTCTCTTAACACCACCTGCCAAAGAAGAGGCGCTGGTGGTCTGAGGTGCAGCTGCCATCCCTCTAAAAGTACATGTTGATCTTGTTGAGAAGGGAAACTGATCACGCTGCAGCCTCCATGTTTGTCCCCAGCACTAACCTGGTGGTAGCCATGTAGAGAGGCACTCCGCAGTGATCAGCCCTCTTCAAATAGCTTCATTCATGCAGCTGGAGCCACGGATGAAGCATGGAAGGGAGGAGAGAGGGGGGAGGAGGTGAGTGGTAAAGGAGAGAAGGGAACAGGATGAGGGATGAAGGGGAGGAGGCTGGATGCATTCATGAGCATGTCGTGAGGAAAAGAGGAGGCAGACAGACGCAGCAGAGGGAGATGAAGGAGAAAACGGCTGAAGCTGTAGCTCAGGCACGGTCTTCTGTCTTTCCTTCCCTCATTCACTCTCTCTCTCCTCCTTTGTTTAATTGATGATTAGCTGTCGTTCTTCCCGGCAACCTGCACTAGTCCATTCCCCTTTCATCCTCTGGTATCCCAGCCTTTGGATCATCTGATTACTGCATCCACTCGTATCCAAGCAAGGCTCTCCTCTCACCATTTCAGCCCCCCCCACCGGTCACGGAATTTAACGGCTGCAGACTCACAATAGATGTTAAGAGATTGGGAGTGAATACGCAATCTGCTAAAGACAGAGAGGAAGAGAGAGAGAGAGAGAGAGAGAGAGAGAGAAAGAGAGTGAGAGAGAACGAGAGAGACAGAGAGGAAGAGAGAGAGAGAGAGAGAGAGAGAGAGAGAGAGAAAGAGAGTGAGAGAGAACGAGAGAGACAGAGAGAGACAGAGAGGAAGAGAGAGAGAGAGAACGAGAGAGACAGAGAGAGAGAGAGAGAAAGAGGGAGAGAGAGAATGAGAGAGACAGAGAGAGACAGAGAGAGAGAGAGAGAAAGAGGGAGAGAGAGAATGAGAGAGACAGAGAGAGAGAGAGAGAGAGAGAGAGAGAGAGAGAGAGAACGAGAGAGACAGAGAGAGAGAGAGAGAGATGGCTTTCACTCCTCTTGGTGCTGCTACAGCGAGCTGCTGCTCTCTCAATTATTCATGTTTCATGAATGGAGGGGCTGACATCACCAGCATTCAGGTCACTTTACAGTCAAAGCTCCCTCTAAACCACACCAGAACCTGGACCAGGCTCCAACCCTAACCCTAATTCATTGTTTCAAACACACAAAAATACAATCCATTCTTATAATAGTGACAATAATAATAGTAATAATAATAACAGGAATAATAATAATAATAATAACAATAATTATAATAAAAATAATAACAACAACAAAAATGCTACTACTGATAATAATACTACTAATAATTATAGTAATAATAACAACAACAACAATCACAATAATAATAATAATTTAACAATTAAATATAATTAATTTGTGTTCTCATTTCAAATGATTAATTTTGCGTCTACAATTACAACTTAAACTTAAGATTTGGATTTTTTATTTCATATTTTAACTTTTTCAATATAGAATGTTTGCCTTTTTATTGCATGACCTTTAAGTCATGATGTTGATTTTTTCTTGTATTTTAGCCTCCCCTCTCTGAGCTGCCACCTTAACGTGGTGGAGGGGTTTGCGTGTCCCAAGGATCCTGGGAGCTATGTTGTCAGGGGCTTCATACCCCTGGTAGGGTCTCCCAAGGCAAACAGGTCCTGGGTGAGGGACCAGATGAAGTGCGGCTCATAGACCTCCTATGGCAGAACGGCAGGAAGGACTCAGATCTCCCTTGCCCGGACGTGGGTCACCAGGGCCCCCTCCTTGAGCCAGGCCTGGGAGTGGGGCTCGATGGCAAGTGCCTGGAGGCTGGGCCTGCACCCATGGGGCCCGGCCGGGCACAGCCCAAAGAGGCAACGTGGGTCCCCCCTCCCATGGACTCACCACATGAAGGAGGGGCCATAGAGGTCGGGTGCAGTGTGAGCTGGGTGGCGGCTGAAGGTGGGGACCTTGGCGGTCTGATCCTCGGCTGCAGAGGCTGGCTCTGGGGACATGGAATGTCACCTCTCTGGTTGAGGTTGAGCAGTACCGGCTAGATATAGTTGGTCTCACCTCGATGCACAGCTTGGGCTCTGGAACCAGTCCTCTTGAGAGGGGTTGGACTCTTTTCCACGCTGGAGTTGCACTTGGTGAGAGGCGCCGAGCAGGTGTGGGCATACTGATTGTCCCCTGTCAGAAGGCGCTTCAACTCTCACCTCCGACAGAGCTTAAACCACTTTCCAGGGGAGGCGGGGGACATTGAGTCCGACTGGGCCGTGTTCCGTGCCTCTATTGTCAAGGCGGCTGATAGGAGCTGCGGCTGTAAGGTGGTCGGTGCCTGTCGTGGCGGTAACCCCCGAACCTGCTGGTGGACACCGGTGGTGAGGGACGCCGTCAAGCTGAAGAAGGAGTCTTATCGGGCCTTTTTGGCCTGCGGGACTCCAGAGGCAGCTGACAGGTACCGGCAGGCCAAGCGATTTGCGGCTTCAGAGGTTGCTAAGGCAAAAACTCAGACGTGGGAGGAGTTCGGAGAGGCCATGGAGAATGATTTCCATACGGCTTCAAGAAGATTCTGGACCACCATCTGACGTCTCAGGAGGGGGAAGCAGTACGCTGTCAACACCTTGTACGGTGGAGCTGGCGCGCTGTGGACCTCAACTGGGGACGTTGTGGGTTGGTGAAAGGAATACTTTGAAGACCTCCTCAATCCCATCGACATGCCTTCTGATAAGGAAGCAGAGTCTGGGGATGCGGATGTGGGCTCTTCTATCGCCGGGGTCAAGGTCGCTGAGGTGGTCAAAAAGCTCATCGGTGGCAGGGCCCTGGGGGTGGATTAGATCCGCCCTGAGTTCCTCAAGACTCTGGATGTTGTAGGGCTGTCGTGGCTGACACGCCTTTGCAAGATCGCGTGGACATCAGGGACAGTGCCCCTGGACTGGCAGACTGGGGTGGTGGTTCTCCTCTTTAAGAAGGGGGACCGGAGGGTGTGTTCCAACTATAGAGGGATCACACTCCTCAGCCTCCCTGGTAAGGTCTATTCTGGGATCCTGGAGAGGAGGGTCCGTCGGATAGTCGATCCTCAGATTCAGGAGGAGCAATGTGGTTTTCGTCCTGGCCGTGGAACAGTGGACCAGCTCTACACTCTCGGTAGGGTCCTAGAGGGTGCATGGGAGTTGGCCCAACCAGTCTTCATGTGTTTTGTATCTTATTTTATCTTCATTTTATCTTAAAGTTTGATTTTTAAAAACTCATGTTATTTCATTTAATCTCATATTTTGAGCTTTAAAACTCATGATTTTGACTTTCAGTCTCACATTTCTGCCTTATTTTAATATGAAGGCTGAAGACCTCAGTCGTTGAGGAGTATAGAGGAATCGAGTGAAAGCTCCGCCCACTGCTGTGGCGACAGAAAAGTCCTTCATTGACTGGTCATTCAGAGGAATGGCTAAAATGTTTCTGAGCTGCTGTCAGCTAAAGCCTGAAACCATAAAGGACAGAAACGACTGAGACGTGTCTAAAACTAACTCCGTTTGGTCCTCCAGAATTAACTCTGTATATTCTCCAGCCTGTATCCACTCACTTTTAGGACGTACCACGCTGCAGCCTTTTCACATTTAAAATCAGACTGGCACTGACCTGTTGAACCAAACAGTGGGCCGATCTGCACAGGCACCACTTTTTCTTTTCTTGAGTGACGTGTTATATTTCCAAACCCAACACTGATCACCAGCACGCCAAGAAAGGTCATTTAAAGGTCATCCATCCACACAGCAGGGGGCGATCCCCTGTGTCTGTGGAGCTGCAGACTGCGCTCTGAACCGTGCTGCTGGAAAGACTTGACCTCAGGGCTGCAGCGATGCTGGCTTTCCCTGTGGGAGCGCCGTGTGGAGCCATGCACAGGAACAAAGGGAGCTGGTCCACTGAGCTGGACCACTGTGTGCCCAGATAAGCCTACCCAGCCTCACAGCAACGGTGACCTACTTAGAGGACCTCTGCCCTCTTTGTCGCTGCAGCCACTGGTGACTGAGCACACATGAACACATCTTTTATGTGTGGCCTTCCCAACAGCTGCCCCAGCAGAAGAGCTTTGTTTACATGGTTTAATGCAGTGATCTTCAAACTATTTATGCCTAGGGCACACCTAAGGTATAAGGTAATATTCTTATCAATACAAAACAGACTTTTTAGATAATGTTACAGTCAAGATGGCCTATAAGGGGGGTAAGGGAGGGCTTTCTGGGGCCTAGCCAACTGGGGGATCATGGAGCTGGAAAAAGTGGGCAAAAGGTGGCAAAAATGGGTTAAAAGTGGTAAAACAAAGTCAGAAATGGGCAGAAATTGGGGAAAAAACTGGCCAAACAATGAGTTGAAATTGGCAAGAACTTGTTGAAAGTGGCAAAATAGTGGCAAAAATGGGTAACAAGTAGTCTAAAAGGGTTAATTGTTTTAAAAGCTGGTAAAATGGGTTAAAAATGACATAAAAGGGCAAAATTGGGGAAAAGGTCGTCAAGTAAAGGAAAAATTGACAAAAATGGGCAGAAAAGTGGCAAAAAAATGGTTACAGTTTCTAAAAAGTGGTAAAAAAAGGGTCAAATAATGACAAAAGTGGGCAAAAAGTGGTAAAAGGTAGCAAAAATGGTTTGTAAGTGTCAAAAAAAGTGACAAAATAGATCACAAATGGCAGAAAAGTGGCAAAAAAGGGTCACAGTTGCTAAAAGGTGGTAGAAAGGGGTTAAAGGTGATGGAAATATTGGCAAAAATTGTCCAAACAATAGCAAAAATGGGCAAAAAGTGGTAAAAGGTAGCAAAAATGGTTTAACAGTGTCAAAAAAGTGGCAAAAAGGATCACGGTTGCTAAAAGGTGGTAAAAAACAGGTAAAAGGTGATGGAATACAGACAAAAATGGCCAAACAATAGCAAAAGTGGAAAAAAAGGTTAAAGGTTGCACAAATCAATAATTTCAACCTAGTAATAGCTTGCCATGCTTTTCAGCTCTAAATGAGGGAACAGTTTACCAGGATGTGAGCGCCAGTGCTACCAGTCCAACACAATGACATCATCAATAAATCCCAGCAGGGGCGGGGCTTTCTCAGTACTTGTGATAAAGTCGTAGTATTAACGTGGTTGTACAAATTCCCAAGGCCCCGATATTCCAGAATTCATCAGATTGCAGCGTTTTCGAGTGAAGGACGTGTTTTTTTCCTACTTGTCATAGCAACGTCAAAGTACTGGCTGGGCCAGAAACGTCTGTCAGCCAGTCTGCGTCTGGCCTGTGCAGTTACCATGGCAGCCTGTCAAGCCATTCATGTGCAACGGCTCTTAGAGTGTTCCCAACCAGAGGGAGAAAAAGGAGCTGAGAAGAGTGTGTGTTAGAGTCTGGCACTGATGCATTCAGAACAAACACACACAATAAGTGATCTACAAAGCCCTGGACTCTAAGTCCGCCTCACTGTGAGCATGCTCCCAAACAGAGAAGTCATCAACACAGTCATGACAGCTGAAATCTCTGTTACAGGGAGTGTTTATCTGCAAACACAGCCCTGTCCACACTGCAGGATTTTTACATTTAGTCCAACACTTTATTAAAATACTTCATTACACAAAAAGTGTGGCAACTTAACATAGACAGGCCTGGGACAATTTTAGGTTCCCAGTGGACCTACTGTACCTCTGGGTAGGAGGGGGTCTGTTTAAACAGACGCTATAATTAAACAGTCTGATTTAAATTCAAGAGCAGAACGGCGCCCTGTCAGGTGATTCAAGGACTCGTTGGAGATGTCAGAGAGGGGCAGGAGGGGACAGGAAACTGGCAACTGGATTAAGCTCTGTTGAACACATCGTCCTTGTGGCATGGGACATTGTGTTTGCCATCTGCAGGGGATATAGTCAAAGGAAGTAGGCCTGGTGGAGCGGAGCCCTGTGCACAGGGAGACAGGGGTTTTTATGGTCTCAAGTTTCTGATTACTTGTTGCACAAAGAGGAAGCAGCCTCTGCCTATTTTTTCCAAAGATTTTTTTTTGGCGTTTTGTACGTTTATACCTTAGCTCTTTAAGCACCTAAGTTGCAAAATTGTGACAAGCACCATTGCTGAATTAAACAGGCTGTAGCTGCAAATATGGTGCCTAATGTTGTTACTACTTTACACCAGGAGATGGCAGACATGAGTAACTTCAATCCCAGCAGCATTTGTGGGCGTGTTTCTATTCAAAGCTCTGGAGAGAGAGAGTTTGAAGATGCGCCGCCGGTCGAGGAGACGAGGAAGTGGTAGAAGTGGTTGTAGTCGGTGCGTAAAAGAGAGAAAGAGAGCAAATTGTAGCGAGAACACTCACAGTTCTGGGTGGAATAGAGAATTATTTACCCCTCTGATGATGACCGTTCAGTTGTCCGGTGAGACCGAGACTGCCGGTGTGTCGGAGCCACAGCGACTCCGTGCGCCATGAGAGTCCACCAGCAGCTTTTCCTCACCATAGCCAGGGTGGGGACATGGCGGGGGTTGCAGGGGTGGTCAAAACACCAATATTGATGAAGGTAGCGGGAATAAAAAACAACACGGAGGTAGGGGCAGACGTGGTAGAAGCCGTGGCGGTGGAGGCCGTCTGGTGACGTCAGAATATGCAAATTAGATGAGTGAATTTCCTCCCATCACAAACTTTAGGTCATACTGAAGATTTTTCTCATTTACAGTACGCCTTTATCTCTAACCACTTTCAAGCTACAGCCTTTTGAAATCTTGATATCAAATTTGAATATTTAAAAAAAATTCTGGAGCCCAAAGGGTTAACCTTGCAAAGCAGATGGACCAGAGCCCATGTCCATCTTTCTCCAGTCTGACACGGTTATGCCAGGTCTGAGAGCAGGTCTGACCCCAGACTGGATTTAAGCTTAGCTGCCTGTTTAGAAGACACCGCCTCAGTAAAGGGGCGCCAACAGCCTCTGTGCTTTAAACTATGCTGAGGAGTGACTGCTTTTTTATTTAAACATGTATGACAATAGAATTCCTTTTTATAAAAAGCCTGCGACCCCCAAAATAAAGGTGCCAGAGACCGGGGACCTCCACTGGACCTGAAGGTGGCTGAACACAGCACCACAGCTTGTAAAGTTAAGCTGTGGTATTTCATATTTAACCTGAATCATAACCCCCCTCTTATCAAACAAACACATTTTAATTCATTCTTATAGTAAGTATCCCTCTAAAAAGCAATCCTTTTGTTAAAAACAGAATTAAAATATGTTAGAAAAAGCTAAAATGGGTTTAAATGGCAAAAAACGGTGGGAAAGGTGGTGAGATTAGATTTTATAAGCAGCAGAAATGCCACAAATTAGATAGAAGTGTCAAAAAAAGGGTTAAAGTGGCAAAACGGGCATTTTTAGTGGTAAAAAAGGATTAGCTGGGACAGAACAAAAATAGATCTGTGATGACTAAAACTAGACTGAGACTAACAAAAATAGATCTGTGACGACTAAAACTAGACTAAGACTAACAAAAATAGATCTGTGACGACTAAAACTAGACTAACAAAAATAGATCTGTGACGACTAAAACTAGACTAAGACTAACAAAAATAGATCTGTGATGACTAAAACTAGACTAACAAAAATAGATCTGTGATGACTAAAACTAGACTAACAAAAATAGATCTGTGATGACTAAAACTAGACTAACAAAAATAGATCTGTGATGACTAAAACTAGACTAACAAAAATAGATCTGTGATGACTAAAACTAGACTAACAAAAATAGATCTGTGACAACTAAAACTAGACTAACAAAAATAGATCTGTGACAACTAAAACTAGACTAACAAAAATAGATCTGTGATGACTAAAACTAGACTAACAAAAATAGATCTGTGATGACTAAAACTAGACTAACAAAAATAGATCTGTGATGACTAAACTAGACTAACAAAAATAGATCTGTGACAACTAAAACTAGACTAAGACTAACAAAAATAGATCTGTGATGACTAAACTAGACTAACAAAAATAGATCTGTGATGACTAAAACTAGACTAAGACTAACAAAAATAGATCTGTGATGACTAAAACTAGACTAACAAAAATAGATCTGTGATGACTAAAACTAGACTAACAAAAATAGATCTGTGATGACTAAAACTAGACTAACAAAAATAGATCTGTGACAACTAAAACTAGACTAACAAAAATAGATCTGTGATGACTAAAACTAGACTAACAAAAATAGATCTGTGATGACTAAAACTAGACTAACAAAAATAGATCTGTGATGACTAAAACTAGACTAACAAAAATAGATCTGTGATGACTAAAACTAGACTAACAAAAATAGATCTGTGATGACTAAACTAGACTAACAAAAATAGATCTGTGACGACTAAAACTAGACTAAGACTAACAAAAATAGATCTGTGATGACTAAACTAGACTAACAAAAATAGATCTGTGATGACTAAACTAGACTAACAAAAATAGATCTGTGATGACTAAAACTAGACTAAGACTAACAAAAATAGATCTGTGACGACTAAAACTAGACTAACAAAAATAGATCTGTGATGACTAAAACTAGACTAACAAAAATAGATCTGTGACGACTAAAACTAGACTAAGACTAACAAAAATAGATCTGTGATGACTAAAACTAGACTAACAAAAATAGATCTGTGATGACTAAAACTAGACTAACAAAAATAGATCTGTGATGACTAAAACTAGACTAACAAAAATAGATCTGTGATGACTAAAACTAGACTAACAAAAATAGATCTGTGACGACTAAAACTAGACTAAGACTAACAAAAATAGATCTGCAATGACTAAAACTGACTAACACTAAGTTTAGTCATTTTCGACTAAAACTAGACTAAAATGTAATGTAGTTCTCGTCAGACATTCTAAATCTGTGATATTTCTCCACTGTCAGTAAAGGTGTTGACACACTGGGTCCGTTTATTTTAGGTTCCGTAATCCAAAAAAAGTCACACACTCTGACCTTGCACACTGGGTCCGATGCGTTTTTATTGCCTTCACTGCGAAAATTCGTAGAAGGTGGTGAATAGTTTCGTACTGCCAGCCTGTATCTCTGTCACTCCTTTAAAATCCCGCTGGATCCTGACAGAGAGCTTCATTCAGCACACATTCATGCATCAGAGCGCTGAGACACGTTGGAGAAATAGAGAGCAACTTTATAATTCTGTCTCTGTTATGAGCTGTGAGTAAGTAAAACGTCTGCCTGTATCTGTTATATTTCCATAGCTGATATCCACATCACACACCGGAAAACTAGAGTGTGTTAAGTGAGGTTTCGGAGTGGGAGAGAGGGAGGAGCTGGGCGGTGAGTGAGTGAGAGAGATTAAACCAACAGGTATTGATCTGAATCATCAATCACCCATCTATCTGTTATATTTCCATGGTTTATATCCACATAATAAAAGAGCAAACTTTGGTGTTTAAAGTGAGGTTTCAGGGTGAGAGAGAGAGAGGAGGGAGGAGGAAGCAGCAGGCGTGTTTTGAACCATCGCTCACCCACTGAAATGACTTGGACTGTTGTGAAAAATCGCATAAAATCGAGCCTGTTCCGGAAATAAAATGATGGACGAAAATTTCAGCGTCAGAGTTCAACTTTGATTAGAACAACATGAGCTCGGTTGTCTTTTTTAACGTGTGAAAAATGCGGACGGAAAAAATGGAGTCAGTGTGCAAAGGCCTTAAATCTGTTAAAATACAATCCATCTGTATCTATTCTGCCTCTCAGCTGTAGAAAGCAGGGACCCCAGGTTAGACAGAGAACACACTACCATGGTTTGGTACCAGATTTAGACAACAGAAAAAAATGCTTGGACTAAAAGTAAAGACTAAACGTGAGGACTTTTATGGACTAAACCTAGACTGTAATGTTTTTTGTCGACTTAAACTAGATTAGAACTAAAAAGGATAGAAATGACTAAAATGTGACTAAAACCTTTTGACATTTCGTCTAAAGACTAAGGCCGGCCACACACTAGACTTTTTTTTAATCTGACCACAGACTTCAGGACAATTTCTCAGGTTTTTCATCTTTAATCCTCTGAACCACACACTAGACCAACGGTTTTCAATTTTTTTTTTGCCCAAGGCACGCCAAAAAGAAAGCTGACGTCTCAAGGCACACCATATTAATGTCCTTGCAAAATAGCCTCTTTAGCATGTGTAGCAAGTAGCAACATGTCCCAGTCCCAACTGCATGCAATGTGAGCAAGTGCCAGCTCCATCAGTTTGATTACAGAGTTTCCGTTTGTAGCATCCTGACACTCTGCAAGTGATGCACTGCAGCTCCCCAGGTTTATCCCCAGTCACCCTGTTCCTGTGTTCTCTCTGTCGCTCCTATTAAGATGGACAAGTAACAAGGGAAGAGGTTGCACAAAGGATGACAAGACACCAGGAGTGTCCCACCAGAGGATATTCTTAATTTTCTTCTACTTTCCTCACTCCCAAAACTTGTTAGCTTGTTTTACAAAGAGGAGTGTGTTGCATGGATATTCTCCATATGAATGAATTTTTATGGTCTGACGTGTGCAAACATGGAGACAAAACTATGTGGCTCACAGCTGTTAGAGGCGCCGTACCTCCGATCTTCTAAATAAAAGTATGAGATGTCATATTTTTACATGTAAATTTACATTTGCATATTTAACAGATAACAGATGGACAGTGAGCATGCCATGCTATATGATGCAATACAACGTGTAACACTTGCATGCAGTAAGGACATTGGCTATAGTCTATTTAGTTGTTGCATAGTTGTAGTGCTTATGTAAAGTCAGACAAATTTTCAAGGCTACCCTAGACTTGTCTCAAGGCACACCATTTGAGAACTACTGCACTAGACGACTCGGCCAGACTGTCAGATCACTGGAGACCACACACCTGCCGACCTGCCTACAACCTCGCGTGATCACGTGACTTCAGAAAAACAAACAAACATGGATGTCTGTCATACCGTCTTGCGGTGAAAGTATGTATGATTCATCTAGTGACGCTAACCGGTGTGCTCGCTCTCATTGGTTGTTGTGGACACTCCATCAGCGAACCTCCTAGACCCTGAATCAAAAATATCAAACCTGTTTGATATTTACGATTCAGGGTCTAGGAGGTTACGACACGATTTGGAGCAGTAAAACAATCGTGTTGACACCACACACACACGAGGATTATTCAGACAGTCGTTTGCAACGAGGCTCCAGTTGGTATACGCCCCACGATCGTTGGAGGAGGCAAATCGTAGCTTAACATTATTCGATATCTAAAATTTTGCAGGGGAAAAAAATACTTGACAGTAAATAATATAAAAATTCACAAGATATCCAGTAAACAAAATCAAAATGTATTTTCTAGGGGTGTGACGAGACTCTTATCTCGCGAGACGAGATTTTACTTTTTTTTTTTACTTTTTGGGAAAACTTATGTATGAGTGCTAAAAATGTTGTTTGGACATCTGAAAGTCCTGATAGTGAAGCATCCAGGTCCATTCAGAAATGTTTAAACTCCTCTTGTTCTGAATAGACTATCAATGCTTACACACAGTTAGTCTTATCTAACTCTGAGTCAGACGGGACATTTTAATGCTCTTCAGATCAGACCTTTCACTTTAATGCTCTACAGGGGAGTCAAACTCAGTCACAGCAGGGTGACTTTGGGTCTGACCTGAGGGCCGAACAATATTTAACAATAAAATGTCAACCCCATTTACACCAGAAATGAATTAGGGGGGAAAAAGCTTTGCACTGATTATAAATGATTTTCATGTTAAAAAAGTCAACATGATAGGTCTAAAGGCTCAAAATCTGAGATCATAAAAAGTCAAACTTGTTGGTTCAAAAGGAAAAACTATGACATTTAAAGTAAAAAAAAAAAAAGGCAAAAATATGAGATAGAAAGTCGATATCATGATTTTCAGTGGTGAAAATATGAGATAAAAGTCAAAATCACGAGTTTAGAAGGTCAAATATGGGATAAAATTCTAAATTGTGAATTTTAAAGGTCAAAATGAGATACCGTAATATTCCAAATAATAGCCGGGGCGTTTCTCTGTCTCAATCACTGAGCAGACCAGGCGTTTAGTTGGGACCAGGCATTTATTTGGGACCAGGCAGTTATTTGGACCAGGCAGTTATTTGGACCAGGCATTTATTTGGGACCAGGCAGTTATTTGGACCAGGCAGTTATTTGGACCAGGCATTTATTTGGACCAGGCGTTTATTTGGACCAGGCGTTTATTTGGGACCAGGCATTCATTTGGACCAGGCATTTATTTGGACCAGGCGTTTATTTGGACCAGGCATTTATTTGGACCAGGCGTTTATTTGGACCAGGCATTTATTTGGGACCAGGCATTCATTTGGACCAGGCATTTATTTGGACCAGGCGTTTATTTGGACCAGGCATTTATTTGGACCAGGCGTTTATTTGGACCAGGCATTTATTTGGGACCAGGCATTTATTTGGACCAGGCATTTATTTTGGACCAGGCGTTTATTTGGGACCAGGCATTAATTTGGACCAGGTGTTTATTTGGGAACAAAGCGTTTATTTGGTCCAGGCGTTTATTTGGGACCAGGCGTTTATTTGGGACCAGGCATTTATTTGGACCAGGCATTTATTTGGACCAGGCATTTATTTGGACCAGACATTTATTTGGGACCAGGCGGTTAATTGGACCAGGCGTTTAAATCCTTTCTCACAAAAATCTTGCTCAGGAAAAATTGGAAAAATATGGCAAATTTTATCAAACTATTTATTTACAGCAGTATGAATATCACTTTTACATTTTTAAGACAAGATTACAGTACCATAGTTCTACTTTTGTCTTCTTCTGTCAACTCAACGCTCTCTAAACACTTTAAATGCTGGTAAGGAACTAAACAAACAAAGTTGACGACAGACAGTTTAAAGTTAATGTCGTACTTTTTATTTATTGGCTGCACCGGGGCATGGCGCTGCTATCTCACTTGAGAAAAGCAGCAAGGGACGGGGGTGCCCCAGCCAATGAGGAGGCTAGTACTCGCAGCCAGTCAGGCTCAGGTCAGAGGGAGCGTTCCTATTGGCTGCTGTAGCTTCCGTATCTCAGCTCAGTGAGAAGTTGATTCAATGGCGGAGTTACGGCGGCGTTCGGTCCTGTGTAGATGAAGTGTGTTCTTGCCAGTGATTGGGCCATTGATTTCAGTGGAAAAGCAGAGCAGAATCACTCCACGAGCGCTTTGCCACCGTCAGGATTCAATTCAGCGGACATTCTCACCTGTGAGGAGGTACGTAAAGAGAGGGGCGGAGCTACGGAGCTCAAACAGTCAAACTATGATTCAAACGCAGAGAAGAACAGGAATGGAGGGGGCGTTGAGAGCTGATTCTATACAGATCTCATCTCAGTCACATACTGGAGCTGTAAATAAATTACACCCGGCGTTTATTTGGAACAGGCGCTTATTTGTCAAAATGTACCGCCACACTCGGCGGTTAAAGGGAACCTGGCTATTATTGGGTGTTTTGTGGTATAAAAGTGAAAGTTAGGAGTTGAAAATGTCAAAATGTGAGGAAAAGGTCAAAATCAGGAGTTTAAAAGGTCAAAATATGGAGATAAAATTTAAAATCACGAGTTTTTAAAGTCAAAATGTTGTTCAAAATTAAAATTGTTGATCTGAATGGTCAAAATATAAGAGAAAAAGTCAAAATTATGAGATGAAAAGATCAAAATATGAGACAAAATTCAAAATCATAAGTTTTAATGGTCAAAATGTAAGCTAAAAAAATTATGAGTTTAATAAATCGAACTTTTACTTAAAATTTAAAAAAAATGTTTTTCTAAAAACTCAAAATATAAGACAGAAAGTTGAAACCATAACTTTGTGTCATAATTGTTAGATACAACATTGGAAATATGAAATGAAAACAAATTTCTTTTCCATGTTCCTGACTTTTAAACTAATTATTTCTACTCTTTACTTTTATAATTCTTATGACTCATTTTGTAAATCAGGAGGTTGACAGCCTGGTCTACCACATCCTTATTTAACTACACTGTACACTCACTGCTACAATCATAGTAATACAATTAAAGCATTTAGATTATTTTAAAGTACTTTAAAAACGTTTTACAACAGACTGAAATATAAAGAGCTGCATCAGTAAAATGAAACCTCTCATCCTCTTTAAAGACATCCATGTTTAAAACACTCAGAAGAAATATTTCTGTCAGTAACCTTTAAAACCTTCCATTGTGCAAGTCCACCCGGATATACTCTCACATTTTTACTTACTGTAGCACAGTTTTTGGGAGTATTTTTATTTGCTTTACATCAATATAACCCTCATATCCCAAGTTTACACGGCGACTGTAGACATGTCAGTACTCCACTTTTGTGGTTTTTAAAAGAAAACAACTCACTGCTGTTCTTTGTTCTTCTTTTAATACAGAAATGTGGTCAGGTTCTGATCAAACTGGCGCTTTAGCAGCATCCACGCTAATCTCTTCCTCCATAACTGCACCAGCTCTCGCTGCTGCTTGTTTACGTCACGACTCTGCTGCCTGAAAGTACCACCCCCTCGTCTCTGATTGGTCCTGTCACTTTCTAACTGACCCAAATGGTTCAGATGGGAGCTTCGAAGATGGATTCACCAGTGAGAAACAAGGAAACGGGCGTATCCATCTGCTTTGCAAGGTTACTGTCGAAGGGCGTATGGGTCGAGTCAGAATCTGGTGCGGGCACAAAAATCACACCGCCATCTGCTGGCCTGGCATGTGTACTACATCGGTTTCGGTGTTTCCTGCAGTCTCGTGTGAACGGAGACCGTTCTGAAAACATTGCCGTCTGAATGTGGAACTTTATCTGAAAAGAAAACGAAGACGAAGCAAAACGTCGTCGTGTAAACGAGGCATCAGACACACGGATGAGCGTGTGTGTGTCTCTGCTCTGCTGTCAGACTAACAGGGACTGTTTAACTGGAGCTAACAGTGGACTGGATCCAAGTTACAAGTTCACAGACACGGTACTGTTATCAAGTCTGCGTGCATACAGCAGCAGCATTTCAGCATCACAGACCGTTATGATGAACTTATGCATTGGCGGCTCAGCTCCGTTTCTTCATTAGCTCTCCCATCAACAAATTTAAGAA
The DNA here is from genome assembly GCF_018320785.1 of Cheilinus undulatus. Lineage (NCBI taxonomy): Eukaryota > Metazoa > Chordata > Actinopteri > Labriformes > Labridae > Cheilinus > Cheilinus undulatus. The sequence goes on along the minus strand of NC_054866.1, from coordinate 57,392,273 downwards.
GTCCAGGGCATCTTGATCATCTTTATAACTTCCAGTTTGGTTTTGTTTCTGTCAGGAGAGCTGCTGCTTCTGGTGTCTGGGCTATATTGATTTTCACCTCCATGAGAAATCTCGTCACACCCCCAGTATTTTCTAAAATCAAATATATGATAATACACATTATTCTCAAAGATATGTATAAAACATCAACACAGGAGCTGGCTCTAGGCAGATCACTTTAGTAAAGAAGGTAAATAAAGGATCACTACAGTGTCAGAGGCAGAGAGAGCAAATACAAAAACCCAAAACACATTACCAGACGACAATTACTATTATGCAACACCTTTATGCACACAAACCCTAATAGGGGACTGGACTCGGCTAGTACACTGCATGTTGCTGGTGTACAGTAGTAAATTCAGGTTCTGTCTGTTCTTCTAAACGCTTGTTTGGAAAGGCTTCATGTGAGGAACAATGCTCAGAACGCATCAGTGTCTGTGATTGGACATGATTCTAAAGCCCCGCCCCTCTCTATAGAAGGCCTCACAGCTGACGATGATATCAGAGCAGAAACCAAGCCATGAGGTCAAAGGTCAGAGGAGCTGCAGAGACAGGATTGTTGACAGGCACAGATCTGGGGAAGACTACAGAAACATTTCTGCTGCTCTGAAGGTTCCAGAGAGAACAGTGGGCTCCAGAATCCTCACATGAAGAAGTCTGGACCAACCAGGACTCCTCTAGACCTGGTCCCCATCGGGGGAGAAGGACCTTAGAGAGAGAGGAGACCAAGAACCTGATGGTCCCTCTGACTGAGCTCCAGATCCTGGAGATGACACTAATTGCCAGAAGGTCAACCATCACTGCAGCCCTCCACAGATCTGGCTTTATGGAGGAGAGGCTGGAAAGAAGCCTCTCCTCATTGCAAAACAGATGAACCCCTCAGACGTTCATGTGAATACTTTCTGAATGCACTTATACGCTGGCAGAAGCATGCATGGTTGGGGTTTTAATGTAACTAAGAGCTGAAGTTTCACAGGCAGATATCATGGATGAGGACTTCATCTCCTTTGCTCTACAGCCTATTAGACTATGGGCTAAGACAGCGGTTTTCAAAGTGTGAGGCGGCCCCCCCTGGGGGGCGCCACAGAGCTTCAGGGGAGGCGTGGAACCATAAACCCGAAAAAAAGTGATTTGCTTTGTGAACCTCTGCTGTGCATGGAGCAAAATGGATAGACTTAGAGTTACTATAGGGACTATGCTATAGAGCAGTGTTAACCAACCAAAGAGCCACATTACTGAAAAATACCTTTGCAAGAGCCACAATCTAAGAGGTGGAAAGAGGCAAAATGGTCAAAGAGCAGCAAAAAATGGGCGAAAAGTGGCAAAAATGGGTGAAAATGGGGAGAAAAAGTGGAAAGATGGTCAGAAAGTGGCAGAAATGGGTGAGAAGTGACAAAAAAGTGAGTGGAAAGTGACTTAAATGGGCAAAAAGCAGTCAACAGTGGCAAAAATGGGCAAAAAAAGAGGAACCAAGTGGTATGTAATGGCAAAGTGCAGCTCAAATGGGCGAAAAGTGGCAAAAAATGGTGAAAAGGTGTAAAAATGGGATAAAAGTGGCAAAAAAAATGGAGAAAAAGGGTAAAAATTGGGAAAAAAGGAAACAAGTGGTATTAAATGGCAACTGGCAGCTTAAATGGATGAAAAGTGGCAAAAATTGTCAAAAAAAGGGCAAAAAATGGGAAAAAAGTGACAAAAAGAAGTGGCAAAAATGAGCAAAAAAAAAAGAATAAAACGGGTATTTAATGATGAAAGGTAGCTTAAATGGGCAAAAATTGGGAAAAAATGGGATAAAAGTGGAAAAAATGGAGAAAAAGAGGCAAAAAGAAGTTCTAAAATGTCCCAAAAAATATGAAAAAGGGTATTTAATGGCATTATAACTGAATCAGAGGAAAAGGCAGATGTTTAAGGACATTTTCAAACCAAAATATCCAAAATATATGAATGTTAAAAATGTTTAAAGATTAGACATAAATGTTTGAAATGTTGTTTAATTTTTTCAATGTGGATCGTTTTGGTTGGTGGGGGTCCACCAGATGGATCAGATCTTCGGGGAGGCTCACTCTCACACGCTCTGAAAAACGCTGGTCTAAGAGAAGGAAAAATGGAGCCACTGGTTCTGACTGGCATTGATCGACAGGACAACGAAGCTTCACCACTGACGAGTCAAGTTTGGGGTAAAACCACAGACGGGCACTCTCTGTCTCTCCAACTGTCCCGCAGCAACAAACGGCCTGTTCCCGGCGCCACGTGCAGAGAGCGAGCTCCGGCTCCAGCCTGCTGTCAGCGCCTCGCTGTTGCTACAGCTGCTGTTGGCTGTGTGTGCACATCTGTGTCTCAGTGATGCGTGTGTGTGTGTGTGTGTGTGTGTTGGCGTCCAGATTTTAGTTGCACAAAATGTCATATGAAGAGCACACATCCCCACGGTGGGGCCACAGCCAAATCCTGAGAGATCTCTCTCTCTACTCACACGCATGTTTGCACCCTTCCTTTCTCAGCATCTCGTCCCATCTCTATCCTATCTTTTTGACAAATGCTTAAAGCCCCCATACCGCTTATTCCGTTCCGGGTCATGGGGGGGGGCTGTCCCAGCTGTCACTGGGGGGGGGGTACACCCTGGACTGGTTGCCAGTCAATCGCAGGGCTGACATATAGAGACAGACAACCAGGCACGCTCACACCTAAGTTTGCAAAATTAAAAATATGTAAATGAAAAACACATTAATTTCTTTTCCCACATTCCTGACTTCTTATCTAAATATTTTTACTCCTTACTTTTTCTGATTTTCTGACTTAACAAGGAAATCTTAAATCATCAGGATAAGTTCACAGGTTTAAATCTGCAGGCCTCAGACTGGTGGGACAGTTAGAACAGAAATATCAGGTTTGAACTGTTCCACGGCCGGATTTGGCCCCCAGGCCTTGAGTTTGACACCCCTGTTCGAGCTCTAGTTTCCTCTGGTGTAGTTGTTGTATATCTAAGAAAGACAGCACTGATAGACTGCAGGTAGCCTCAGTGTCCAGTGAGATAAACACGCTTTTTCATCCAGGGACAGGGAGTGCATTAACATGCAGGACGACATGTGCTGATGGAGATATTGATTGACCCAACAGCCTCTAGGTCACGCCAGTCTGCCTATGTAGGAAGCAGACCGCGGTGCCTCTAGACTAGGGCTGGGCAGTTAACCGAAAAATAGATTAAATCGCAATACGGCCTGCCACGATTTTCAAATCGCAGAAGGTGCAATATTTCTGTGACCTGAACTTTGTGTCAAAATAGTGGTTTTAAAGGTGCAGTGTGTAAAATTGGGACTATCAACATCTAACAGTCAATTCTGGAGTGTGATGCTCATTTCTCTGGTGATAACTGTGGGAACCAGTGAAGTTTAAAAATCAATACATGCTTAACTGTTATTGGTTCCCTCTATGGTGCCATAGAAACAGGCAAAATGCAAAAATCCAAGATGGCAGCGTCCTTGGAGGGGACCCTCCCTATGTATGAATAAAAGGCTTATTCTGAGTTAATTTGAAACATAAATTTAAAAAATGTGTTATCAGATGTCAACACTAATTTAGATCAATCTACTTATAAATGTTATGTTTCATTTTAACCAAGCTTGTTTTGCTAAATGCTACTAGGCTAAATATTACACACTGCACCTTTAAACTTGTTTTGCAGCAGAGATTCTATGCATGACATATGAAATTATTCAGGTGCCATTTTTTAGAACAGTCTATAAAACATCCTACCTTCATTTTGGTACCTTTTTCTTCTAAATTATGAGAATGACAGACCCCTTCAATGCATCAGTTATCCAATAGCAGTACAGTTCCAAATAATCAGAATTAGATATTTTTATAGAATTTTTCAGCTCTTGTTTAGGAGAGTTATGGAATAATCGCATTTAAAATCGCAATACTGGAGAAAAAAAAAAAAAAATTGCGATTAGATTATTTTCCAAAATGGTTCAGCCCTATTCTAGACAACTAAAAAAGTGTGAGGTTTCCGCTGGGTCCTCTCATTGATCATTTCAGGAAGAAGTGACGCCCATTTTATCATCACCTGGTCCCTGATCCATTAAAACTCCTTTCCTTTTCCCAGTTTAATTATGTTGAACATATTGTTCTTCTGTGCTCTTCTTCTGTACGTTTTTTGGCACTTTTCACAGTCTCAACAGTTTGTCTGATTTTCACAGTTCAACTTTTATCACGTTCAGCATGTTCAGGAGAAGTGTGCTTGTATTTTTCACATTTCTAACTCTTTCACTTTTTACAATTTTTAACATTTTCCCCATTTTTTGGCCCCATTAAAATGAATGGAAGATTTCTGCAGTTCTGCCTAAAACTGCTTCAACCTTGAGATTCTACAGATTCTGCATACTTCCACTTACAGACTTCATTTTTGCTTTAAAACGTAGACAAACTCTTCAGCTGTTTAACATGTATTCAGCTTTTAGCTATCTTCTACAGTTTTTGAGATTTCATAGTTTAAGCAACACAAACTTTTGGGGTTTTACACAAAAAAGTCAGACTTCAGAGTGCGTGACATCATCAGTCAGAGTGCAGCAGCCTGCTGGTGAGACAGAAGAAATCTCCCGAACAAACTTCCATAAAATCCACAAACTTCATTCCACAGACATAAAAAAGGCATCAAAACGGAGGAAATCTTGTCCCGCTACTGTCAAACCAAGAACCAAAGCCATATCATGCACAGTTTTGGCGTGAGAGGACCAACTGTCCCAAGAACAGTAAAATCTCCTTCATCTGCTGCAGTGTTATGGATTTTGAGACTTTGGTCTTCAGACTCAGAAAGACACACTTTTTTATCCTACTCTTGTAGCAGGATTTTTCCCCTTCCAGACATAAAAAACATATCACGGCATTCGTCAGCTTCTGCTGATTCTCACGATACCTTTGGTTTTCTGCTAGGTTTTACAAGTACATCGTAAACTGACGTTGTTTGAGTGCATGTTCTGAGCTCTCAACCCTGTTTTCTGAGCCAACTTTAAAGGTGCAGTGTGTAAAATTGGGACTATCAACATCTAACAGTCAATTCTGGAGTGTGATGCTCATTTCTCTGGTGATAACTATGGGAACCAGTGAAGTTTAAAAATCAATACATGCTTAACTGTTATTGGTTCTTCTATGGTGCCATAGAAACAGGCAAAATGCAAAAATCCAAGATGGCAGCGTCCTTGGAGGGGACCCTCCCTATGTATGAATAAAAGGCTTATTCTGAGTTAATTTGAAACATAAATTTAAAAAATGTGTTATCAGATGTCAACACTAATTTAGATCAATCTACTTATAAATGTTATGTTTCATTTTAACCAAGCTTGTTTTGCTAAATGCTACTAGGCTAAATATTACACACTGCACCTTTAACTGAAACTAACAGGTGTGACTAATTAGCTTTGATCTCAGCTGTGATGTCATACAGGCATTCGTTACCATAGCAACCTAGGAGTCCTACACACACATACAAAGTCATGCTTTAACATTCTCCATAACTATAACATACATGTGACATTAATGAAGCCATTTTAAAGCTCTCATCTTCACATGATGAAATAACAATGTGCTTCTCTGTAATTCTTTACATTTTCCACAATCAGCTGCTGTGCTCTTCAGCTTTGATGCTATTTATAGCTATTTTTATGCCATCTTTCTGCTATTTTTTGTGATATTTAAGCTATTTTTATGCTTTTTCAGCAATTGAATGGCATTTCAATGCTTTTGCTGCAAGGAAATGCAACTTCTCTAGTTTTAAACTTGAATTTCAAATCTTTTTTAGACACATTATTGATAAAGATGGAATAAAATCTTGCATTTCCTGACGGAGAAATAAATAAAAACACTGTTATATAACCTGACAGCATGGCATGCACACGCACTAAGCCAGCCAGCTTATTTAAATTGTAGTACTGCGAGATGCTAACAGATGGCCGTTCACTGTTATAGTAACCTGTGCCTATCAGGGCGCTGCAAACAGATTAAGTGACGACAGGCTCAGGGTTAAAAGTGTTTTGGTGCGCCCTGCACACACAACAGGAAGACAGGGGCACAATCTGATCATTTCTATGAAGCCCTGAGAGGAAATATTCAAAGCTCGAGCCCTTAGCTTTTAGGACAAAAAAGACAAAAGGATTAACCAAATGATCTGAGAGGATAAGAAATACTAAAAGGCAGAGAAGAGCAGGATGTAAAAGAGGGGATGACAGGCAGATATGGAGAGAATGAGACAGACATTAGGGATGAGAAGAGGCCCTCATGAAAGTGAGACGGAAGGAAGCAGGACGCACGTTGCCGAAACTGCTCCCCCTCCGTTTTTTTCCCTCCTGCAGTGCTCTGCAATTCGTCTCTAAAAATATCAGGCAAGAGGAGGAGGAGCATAAACAAGCAGGAGGGGAGGGGGAGGATGAAAAGTGAGCCAGGAGAGCTCATAATGTGGCGAAACAGGTTGAAAAAGAAAGTGAGAGGAAGGCCACCTGGACACGGATCTGTTTGTCCATGTGATGGGTGAATGAGAAAGCGAGAGAGCGAGATGGCGAGAGAGAGAGGGAGGCAGAGGGAGCATGTGCCTGCTCTTTTCCAGGCGGCCACGTGAGCGCCTCTCCTCAGCTGCTCCGCTCACACTGAGCCTGCCAGAGGGGAGCGGAGTAGGGTCGCCACAGTCACGGTGAAAAAAGGGACGCGAGCCACACACTGGAGGCACTGGTCACAGCCCAGTCATGTTCTAACTGGTCTGCAGAGCAAACTGGCTACAGAGATGTACATCATTACACTGACACACAAGAACAGATCAGCAGAAATCAGATATGCTCTTTTCATTAGCATGTACTCACTGTCTGCAAAGACTTTTAGCAGACTTAGGATGATGTATGCCGAAATGGCACCAGAGCAAACAGGAAATGATGACAGACCCCCCACCCCCCCGGCTTAGGTATGCTTTGCATTCATGACAGCCCTACAGCAATAAGAAATACAGGTTGGTTCCAAAGAAAACACAGAAAGAGAGCCTATGTGAACTCTCAGAGCCTTACCAGGCGAGCTTGAAGCCTTTCATTAGTACGGTAAAGAGTGTCTGATGTCCATAGCGTGTTGTGGGCACTGGGCTGCCCGTTCACACAGCAACATGCTGACAGACAGCCTGCCAAAGCTTCACCTCCCATACACAGAGCAGGAGGGATGCACACAGGGAGGAGAGGTAGGAAGGATGCAGAGACAGATGGATGGTGAGGAACCACAGTCTGGAGGGATGATCCTGAGCTTTAGCCACCTTTCCGCTACATGGCTCCCTTTGTGTCGAGATGCCGCAGTGCTGAGCGATTGTGCCAGAAATTCACACCTCCCTGGGGTTCTTCAGCTTTCCCAAGAGAAGGAGGTGACCTGCGCCGTGATGCTAACAAGAAAAACTGCAGCACGCAACAGAAGCAGCAAGGCTGGCGATTGCAAACAAGTGCAGAGATGGGCGGTCGGTGTTTTTTGTCCCCTCGCTCCGTTGCTCTCACAGCGCTCCACAAAGCTTCTGTTCGCTCGCTGAAACTCTCCGTCTCTCCCTCAGTCTCTGCTGCGGATGAGCGCTGCACTTGCTGCGCTTACAGTGAGCAGGCGCAGGATCACCCCCACCCACCGCACACACTGCTCTGTGTTCTCTCTCTCCTCTTCCCTAGATGGCTCTCTTTCCCTTTCTCTCCAGCAGATAAGCTGAGCTGGCCCAGTATGGAGGGCTAAAGCAGGACAGTAGCCTCTGGCTACAACATCCTCTGTGCAATGACCCCCACGCCAACCCCTAACTCCACCCTTCATGAAATGTTTGAGAAGGGTATTAAGAAGGGGGACTGCTGCAATTCTTTCCTCCTGCAGTGGACTCAAGCCTGATCGGCTAACCCTGCTAATCTCTTAATGCATGGACGTGTGCTGGGGTACTCCCCATATTTATAGCCCTGTGAGCGTGCTCTGCATACGCAATGAATCAGTTAGACATCAAGAAGCTTCCTTAGTCTGCCCCGATGTTTGAAAAAAGAAAAAAGAGTGAAAATCAAACCTGCATGTGAGGCAGTCCTCCCTTCTTTTACTGGCCTACCGCTGTCTTTCACAGCAAACTCAAAAGTAGAGTGAGTGGACTCAATTCTCTGTCGACACCTGCTAGTGCTGCACAGTTAATCTAATCGCAGCGGCAACGTCAGGCTGTGCAATCACAGCAGGGGCCGGATTCTGGATCCAGGTCTAACCTGAAGGCCTAACAGGGTCACCTTTTTAACCAGAAACTCTCAACCTCTTTTCACCAGCAATAAAATAGGATATCAGCACAGATGATGAATGATTCTGACACAAAAAGTTAAAAAGATCAGTTTGAAGGCTCACAATCTGAGAAAAGATTATTTTTCAATTTCAAAAAGGTCAAAACGTGAAATTGAAATTGAAAAATAATGTCTTTATAATGGCGAATATATTAAAAAGAAGTCAAAATCAAGAGTTTAATGGGTCAGAATATGAAATTGAAATAAAAATGAATGTTTTTTAATGGCAAATATATTAAAAAGAGGTCAAAATCTTGACTTTAAAAGGTCATAATATGAAATAAAATTAGTAATCATGAAATTGACCCCTTCAAGCCTGTTGTATCATATTTGATACATACTTTTATGATACCTCTATCTAATCAATATGATCATATATTACAAAAAAAAAAGTAAAAAAAAACCTGATAAAAATGCCCTCAAGTGGATAATCAGTTACCAAAAACACCTGATGGATAAAATGAGATACAAAAAATATATATGTTAAATTTTATGGAAATTTGGATTTTTTTGGACTTTTTCAGTAGAAAGTGAAATAAACATTTCAGTTCCATAAAAGGAGAACTTTCTGTCTGCAATTTGTGTTTCAGGCTTTAATGGGTTAAACATCAAAATATGATTACAAATTTTAAACTGTGAGTCTAAAAGGTCAAACTACGGGATTATGAAGTCAAAGTTTGGAGTTGAAAATGTCAGATAAATTACAAAATAATTGGTTAAAAAGTGAAAAAACTACTATTTGGTCTATAAAACACTTGACCAGGTAAAAATCATCAGAAATGTGAAGAAAACTAAACATTTAGTCCCAGTTATGCCAATGCAGTCAAACTATCTATGGGTTGTCGTTAGCATCTGAAGACGCTAAAGCTGCTCAAATCTAACGTCTGCAGCCACAAAATCCACAGCTGGGAGTTAAAGATGTGTTTGTTTAGGTCTGTGGAGCAACAACACGGGTCAAAGATTCTGGTGGAATCCATCATGATCCCAGTGCAGACAGGGCTTCTTACTTCCTCCACCTCTGTGACCTTTTCAAGCCACAGAGGTCAAAGAGCACCCGACCCGTTCCTTCAGAATGGGTCATCATCAGAAACACAGGCTGCAGCAAATTCTTTCTGCTCAATCACATTAGAAGTTACAGCTCATTAGTGATGGTGATACTGATGCTAAGTTCTCTCCACTAACAGAGGAAACATTCTGTGTGAGCCGCTAAAATCTGATTATCCCACTGCAATAAACGACATGAAATAAACCCACAAATCAAACAGTGCTGCACAATAGAGCGCTGCTGCTTGACTCAGTTGTTGCTGCTAGGGCTGATGGGAACACAAACGTAACTTTGCATGTCTGATGGATAGGCCAGTGACAAAGCTTCAAGCTGATTGCCTGTTGTTAGTCTGAGAAAGACCGACCAATGGAGGAGAACCAGGTGGAAGCTACAGGTGAAGAGTTCAGCTTGGATGTAGCTTTAGTTGTGTATCGTTGGCTAAAGAGGACTCAGGAAAACTCTGCTTATACTTAACAATCAATAGCTGCAGCTATAAATCCTAAGCATAATAAACCAAAATCTGATTACATTTTTAAATAAAATTTTAAAAAGTTGCTGTACTTTTTTCTCTCTTTCTGCATCCTCTCTCTTCTCTCTTTCTGCATCCTCCCTCTTCTCTCTCTTTCTGCATCCTCCCTCTTCTCTCTCTTTCTGCATCCTCTCTCTTCTCTCTTTCTGCATCCTCTCTCTTCTCTCTCTTTCTGCATCCTCTCTCCTCTCTCTTTCTGCATCCTCCCTCTTCTCTCTTTCTGCATCCTCCCTCTTCTCTCTTTCTGCATCCTCTCTCTTCTCTCTCTTTCTGCATCCTCTCTCTTCTCTCTTTCTGCATCCTCCCTCTTCTCTCTCTTTCTGCATCCTCCCTCTTCTCTCTTTCTGCATCCTCCCTCTTCTCTCTTTCTGCATCCTCTCTCTTCTCTCTTTCTGCATCCTCTCTCTTCTCTCTTTCTGCATCCTCTCTCTTCTCTCTTTGTGCATGCTCTCTCTTCTCTCTGTCTGCAGCCTCCTCTCTCTCTTTCTCCACCCTCTCTATTCTCTCTTTCTGCATCCTCTCTCCTCTCTCTTTCTGCATCCTCCCTCTTCTCTCTCTTTCTGCATCCTCTCTCTTCTCTCTTTCTGCATCCTCTCTCTTCTCTCTCTTTCTGCATCCTCTCTCTTCTCTCTTTCTGCATCCTCCCTCTTCTCTCTTTCTGCATCCTCCCTCTTCTCTCTTTCTGCATCCTCTCTCTTCTCTCTTTCTGCATCCTCCCTCTTCTCTCTTTCTGCATCCTCTCTCTTCTCTCTTTCTGCATCCTCTCTCTTCTCTCTTTCTGCATCCTCCCTCTTCTCTCTCTTTCTGCATCCTCCCTCTTCTCTCTTTCTGCATCCTCCCTCTTCTCTCTTTCTGCATCCTCTCTCTTCTCTCTGTATCCTCACTCTTCTCTCTTTCTGCATCCTCTCTCTTCTCTCTTTCTGCATCCTCCCTCTTCTCTCTCTTTCTGCATCCTCCCTCTTCTCTCTTTCTGCATCCTCTCTTCTCTCTCTTTCTGCATCCTCTCTCTTCTCTCTTTCTGCATCCTCCCTCTTCTCTCTCTTTCTGCATCCTCTCTCTTCTCTCTCTTTCTGCATCCTCTCTCTTCTCTCTTTCTGCATCCTCTCTCTTCTCTCTCTTTCTGCATCCTCTCTCTTCTCTCTCTTTCTGCATCCTCTCTCTTCTCTATCTTTCTGCATCCTCCCTCTTCTCTCTCTTTCTGCATCCTCTCTCTTCTCTCTTTCTGCATCCTCTCTCTTCTCTATCTTTCTGCATCCTCTCTCTTCTCTCTCTTTCTGCATCCTCTCTCTTCTCTCTCTTTCTGCATCCTCTCTCTTCTCTCTCTTTCTGCATCCTCCCTCTTCTCTATCTTTCTGCATCCTCCCTCTTCTCTCTCTTTCTGCATCCTCCCTCTTCTCTCTCTTTCTGCATCCTCTCTCTTCTCTCTTTCTGCATCCTCCCTCTTCTCTCTTTCTGCATCCTCCCTCTTCTCTCTCTTTCTGCATCCTCCCTCTTCTCTCTCTTTCTGCATCCTCTCTCTTCTCTCTTTCTGCATCCTCCCTCTTCTCTCATTCTGCATCCTCCCTCTTCTCTCATTCTGCATCCTCTCTCTATCATTTGGCCTATCTAAGACCCACATTATTTGATGGGCTGAGACTGGTCGATGTTTAACCAATGCTTCCATGCATGCTCTCTGCTTTAGTATCCCTGTCTCTCTATTCAACACAGCTTTGGCAGACAGATGTTCAACGTAGGTCTGGCTCCAGGAAAGGAAATGTTCTTCCTCGCCACTAAAACTATGCTGAATGTTGCATGGTCCTGAGCTCATGGTAGAGTATTGTTGGATCTTATTTATTAAATCATATGATAGGAAGAACAGTTTAGACCTGCCCCCTTTAAAAAGCATCTGGAAGTCAAAATTGGAAAATATTGATACACCAATGCAGACTGATAAAATTGTCTTTTGCCCCAGGGCAAAACAGTGGTAAACAGCTGCAACTTGAGCTACAGGCAAGAAAGATGCCAGCCATGTCACACAGAGTGAGTTTGGTGTGAGTGTGGACAAGGCTTACTGCAGTTTAACAGAGCCACATCCGCAGTGATGGTACACTATTCACCATATTAGATGTGCTTGGTTGTCATGATTCTGTGAATCATCATCTCGTGATGACTACTTTTATTTACTCATTTATCTGGTGCATTAAGGTGCATGGACTTTCATCTTTACCAATTTAATCGTTTAAAACCAGTGTAAAAACAGGGGTCATCAGGAGCATTCGCACAGGGCCCAGATTTAGTCCCAACAGAAACCCTGGGGGCCGGACTTTCAAACGCACACAAATCAAATCAATACTTTGGTCTGATTGAATATTATTGTAGTAGTATTTGTATTTTCTTTAAAATGCAGGACATTTTAGGAATGACCAGTGAGATCTGTCCCTGTTCTCTATGATGCAGCAGGACACAAGGAGCCTGACCACAGAGCTGGACCCCTGAAAGTCCCAGAGAATGGGCCCTCCACAACTCTGATTTAGTACTAGTATTAACTCATGTTTGACACTTTAACCCCTTTATGCCTCTTTAACCGCAATTTTTGCAAGATTTTAACCTCTTTTGAATCCAATTTTCCTGAATGTTTTATCCCCTTTGTGCCAATTTTATCCATTGTTGCCACTTTTCTTCTATTTTTGCCACTTTTGAACCCCTTTTTGTTACATTTTTTCAACAATTTTTGCAACTTTAAAACCAATTTTTGCCACTTTTAACACATTTTTGCAACTTTTTGCCTCCTTAACACATTTTTTGCCATTCTTTAACCCTTTTAAACCACTTTTCCTGCATGTTCTATCCCCTTTGTTCCACTCTTTTATCCATTTTGCAACTGTTCTTCTATTTCTTGCATTTTTTAACCCCTTTTCATTACTTTTATTATCTTTTTTGTCATTTGTAACCATTTTCTGATATTCTTTGCCCCTTTTTTCTCTTTTACCAATTTTGTTGTTTTTGCCACATTTTTACCTCTTTTCACCTCTTTTTCTGCAAATTTTTGTCCCTTTTTGCCACTCCAGAACCCATTTCACCACGTATCACCTATTGTGCTGCTCTCTAACCCTTTTCAACATTTTATCTGCTCATTTTTGCAGCACTTCTGCCAACCTTAACCCTTTTTATAAATATCTACTAATTATGACAGTGAATTTCAGTAAAACAGATCAAATCATTCTAAAGTTATTTTAATATGAATTGTTTGTGGGATTGATTTAACAGCTGCAGACATTTAAAGCCAAAGGATACTCTTAAAACCACAACATCTTCTTTTCCTCCTCTTTCTGAATCTAATGACCTTCTGGGGGCCGGACAGGAAGCTCTGGGGGGCCTGATATGGCCCGCAGGCCGCCAGTTGATGATCAGTGGTATAAGAGCAGCAATTATTGTAGTGACAGCGTGTTTTCTCTACAACCCCACCCCAATGTAAAATGCAATACCTGCACCAATATGGCACTGAAAAGCATGGTGCTAAAAAAAAGTTGTCAAAAGAAAAGAACTGATATTGCAAATAATGCAATAAGAAGATGATGTAGCTCAGCGTCTCGTATTTCAGCTCAAAAAAAGTCAGAAAAAGTTGTAGGACTGAATTCAACGATAACATGCAACAGTGAAATGTTTGTTCATATTTGAGGGGTTTTCTTTCTTGTTGCTAGACCAGAACGGAAGCCCCGCCCCCCCAGTGATACTTATATAAACAAACAATGACAAACACACACCGTCATGAAAGCAGGGGTCAGTCTCGCTTGGCCCCGGTCCTCCTTCCTACTGTGCAGCCGTGTTATCCCACCTAAAGCGGTCTAAAGCTGCCTGTGAAGGAGGAGGGGTGCTGAGTGGACAGCTCTTCCAGGGAGGAGTCAACCACTGACATGTTTCCTCTCACTGACGCCACCTGCTGACAAGACCATGAATAAGCTCTGCTTTCAAATTCATTTGATTCGATGATAACCCAAGGTGTTCCCATTCCTGCTGTTTCACTAACTGATCTGAGCTCCATCCTGTGAAGGATTGTTAGTGATAATGCTCCTGAATACTGTGTTAAAATGCACCCTGAATAATCACTGAAGAAATCTATAATTCTCTTGTTGTCTTTCCTATAACATGGTAGTGATTTCTGAGGGTAGGATTTTTCACAAATGTCTGGAATGTCCATCAAAGTTTAAGTCATTTTCTTAAAATGGAGAATATGCTATTTGGATATTTCAAGGAATCTGCTTTGCAATTTTATAGTATTTCAGGAAAATTTAAGGGGATGTATTTTTAAAATTTGGAGAGATTCATTGAAAGTTTGGGAGAAATTTGCTTTGAGCAATTTTTGGCCTTTTTATGGAAATTTGGGAAAGTTGTTTGGAGACATATTCTTATACATATTTTGGGGCTTTTTCATGGAAATTTTGGACATTTGTTTGCATTTTTTGGGGAAATTTATGGGTGGAGGAAGTTCTTTAAAATTGAAAAAAGACTCATGGAAAATTTTTCAGATAATTTGCTTGGATATATTTTTTTTCTTTTTGTCATTTTTGTGAAATGTTGAGGAATGTACTTGCATATTTTCAGGAATCTGCAGAGATATTTTAGGCTGAATTTGTTCTGATATTTGGGAACTTGACTTGAAAGAATTCAGAAATTTGCATGGATTCTTGGTGGGAACTTTTTATTGTAATTTTTAGCATTTTGGTAGCAATTTTGAGTTGCTTTTGATGGGTTACTTTAAAAATATGCTTAAGAATCTTTCCAAACTTTTACTAATTTCTTTGAAATTTTAGGGAATTTGTGTGGAATTTATGTGGACATTTCCCAGGAAATTCCTGTTCAACACAAGGCTGATATTTTAAATTATCTGGTCCTACTTTTCCAAAATAAGAGGGTGAAACAAAAATGTCATCCCCAGGAAAAGCTGGGGTCTCAGGAGGTTAAAGGTCGCCTGATGGAAAGAGTGGATGTCTGCAGTCATAGGCAGTGGTGTGATGTCAGCATCAGCTACTTTCTGAAGCATTCCTTCAGCCCTAATCTGCACCAGAGATTTTTCATTTATTTCTAAGAATAGCTTTGCAGTAATCTGGATTAAGGCCTATTCACTGCTTTGTGGGATGGATGCAGCAGGGAAGCTGCCTTGTGGGCATTCCTTCCTCTGGAACACCGTACGGATTCTGAGTGGACGTGTTTCCTATGCATGCTCAATAAATCCCCGTTGATTGATTCCTACTGTCTGATCAGAGAATGAAAAGGACGATCATGTGACTGGATGGCTCTTTGTTTACTGTTGAACCGACCGTGGTGGATAATCCCCTCAAGGCCACAGCGGGGCGACAGAGAGCACAGAGGTTTACAAAGACAGGCAGAAATGGGAAACGGGGACGGGCGACGCGTTTGGAGTCAGGTCAACTACAGCAGGGGTTCTCAACCTTTTCAGCCCACGACCCCCAGAAAAGGCGCCAGAGACCGGGGACCCCCACTGGACCTGAAGGTGGTTGAACGCAGCCATGCACAGTTAAAGACAGTCATGTGTAAGGCCGCTCATAAGGGGGGAGTTTCTGGGGCCCATGTTAAAGTTAAGCTGTGATATCCAGACATTTAAACTGCATAATAAACATGTTATCAAAGCAACAAATACCCCAAACATCTTTTCTTATCCATACAGCCTTCTTAATAATGGAATCACATTTTCCTATAAAACTGGATTAAAGTGGGTTAAAAATGCTAAAATGGGTTAAAAAATGGCCAAAATTGGTGGAAAAAATGGTGAAATGGGATTTTAAAAGTAGCAGAAATGGGTTAGAAAGGGCAAAAATAAGTTAATAATGGCAATAATGGGTTAAAATGGCAAAAACAGGTGGAAAATTTGGTGAGATGGGATTTAAAATTGGAAAAAAAAAACTGGTCGGAACTGGCAAAAAAAAAAAAAAAAAAAAAAAACTGGTAAACTGAGGCGCAAGAATTGGAAGAAATGGGTTAAAATGGCAAAAATAGGTGTCAAGAGTGATATAAAGGGGCTAAAAGTTCTAATTATGGGTCAACAGAACAACGATAAGCAAAAACTGACAAAAAGTGTAAAGAATGTGTTAAAATGTGTTAAAATGTGTTAAAATGTGTTAAAATTGGTGGGAAAAAGTGATGAAAACTGGTAAAAATCAGGCCAAATTAGTGTAAAGTGGCAAAAGTGGGTAAAAATGGCAAAAATGTTCCAAATTGAGCAAAAAAATGATAAAAGTTGCCAATGATAGTGGCTAAAGTGGGTGGGGAAAATGGCAGGAATAGATATTTTCAGTATAAAAACCCCGTAACAGTCAGACACACTTTCCATCCCCCAAATGAGGAAACAGTTATTCAGGATGCTGCTAATGACATGTTTTTGTTTTAGATTGAACTCATTTCATGCATTTATTTTATTAAAATGGCTGAAACATACAGTTTGATATCATTTGAAAAATATTCTCCATTTTTTTAAGGCATCTGGCGACCCCCTCTCAGTGTCTCATGACCCCCAAGGGGGTCCCGACCCCAACGTTGAGAACCACTGAACTACAGGATGAGCCAGGATGTCCAGCGTGCCATGAGTAAAAAAACAAAGATCTAAAACTGTGCTCAGTTTCTTATCTCACTATGAACAGACGGTTTTCCTTCTCTTCAAAAAACAAAACAAGACAAAAACAGAATAAAGAGCTCAACATCAGGAGGAAGCTGGATCTTCAGTTCACTCTTAAATGTCCCGTCTCCACTGTGAATGCGTGATCTTATTATCTAGTGGCATCAGAGTAGAGCTGGACGGGTAGAAGAGCGCCGCAGAGCATTAGTGTTTTAATGAATACGACTATAAAATCATAGTTTTATATGTATTATGATTATATGACAGTGCTGGGTAAAACTTGGACAAGCTGTTGGTAACGCCCCTCCCACTCTGATTTCTGCCGCCGCGTGTATATGGGCGTGGCCGTTTCCATTTCGTAATCACAAACACTCGCTCTGACTCTGGCCTCGCCTCCAAGTGACCTGACTCAGGAGGATCCTTCCTACAGAGGACGGATCCAGGAGTCCTTTAGCTCAGGACGGTTCTTCAGCCTAAATTCAGATGCATCAGTTGTGTAATATCAGCGACCCTGAGCCTCTCAAACACACAACGCCACGACAAGGGGAGCTCAGGTTCAGCTGATCTCTCTACACCACTGATCATCAACTGGCGGCCCGGGGGCCACATCAGGCCCCCCAAAGCTTCCTGTCCGGCCCCCAGAAGGTCATGTCTGCAGCTGTTAAATCAATCCCACAAACAATTCATATTAAAATAACTTTAGAATGATTTGATCTGTTTTACTGAAATTCACTGTCATAGTCAGTAGATATTTATAAAAGGGTTAAGGTTGGCAGAAGTGCTGCAAAAATGAGCAGATAAAATGGTGAAAGGGTTAGAGAGCAGCACAATAGGTGATACGTGGTGAAATGGGTTATGAAGTGGCAAAAATGGACAAAAATCGGCAGAAAAAGGGGTGAAAAGAGGTAAAAATGTGGCAAAAATGACAAAATTGGTAAAAGAGAAAAAAGGGGCAAAGAATATCAAAAATTGGTTTAAAAATGGCAAAAAATAGTGCAACAAAAGTAAAGAAAAGGGGTTAAAAAGTTGCAAAATGGATAAAAGAGTGGAACAAAGGGGATACAACATGCAGGAAAAGTGGTTTAAAAGGGTTAAAGAATGGCAAAAATGTGTTATAGAGGCAAAAAGTTGCAAAAATGTGTTAAAAGTGGTAAAAATTGGTTTTAAAGTTGCAAAAATTGTTGAAAATAATGTAACAAAAAGGGGTTCAAAAGTGGCAAAAATAGAAGAAAAGTGGCAACAGTGGATAAAATTGGCACAAAGGGGATAAAACATTCAGGAAAATTGGATTCAAAAGAGGTTAAAATCCTGTAAAAATGTGGTTAAAGAGGCATAAAGGGGTTAAAGTGTCAAACATGAGTTAATACTAGTACTAAATCAGAGTTGTGGAGGGCCCATTCTCTGGGACTTTCAGGGGTCCAGCTCTGTGGTCAGGCTCCTTGTGTCCTGCTGCATCATAGAGAACAGGGACAGATCTCACTGGTCATTCCTAAAATGTCCTGCATTTTAAAGAAAATACAAATACTACTACAATAATATTCAATCAGACCAAAGTATTGATTTGATTTGTGTGCGTTTGAAAGTCCAGCCCCCAGGGTTTCTGTTGGGACTAAATCTGGGCCCTGTGCGAATGCTCCTGATGACCCCTGGTCCAGACCAAGTCCATAATGTATCCAGTATTAAAGACTTTAGCTGCGATGCTGAATGGCTCTTACTGGAAGGCTCAGTCAAAAGGCTTCTTTGATTTCTATCATTATATTTGTTGATTGTAGAAAACTTTGAACTATCCTTCAGTCACTTTAATTCCATGTCAGAGCAACCCTCCATCGCCACGTCTTTCACGCCAAAGTTGACGTTCACTCAGTTCTATTAAAAAACCCTGAAGGCCTGAAGACAGAGCGAGGACGGCGTCTTTACATAGAGGAGGGTCATGATGAGGGATTGGCTGGGCTGGAAATGAAGTATCGACGGACCCCTCCCTGCCGATCCCTGCATCAGTCATTCAGGGCTGTTGCCATGGAGACGGCCCTGCCATCACTGAAGCTGAGAGCTGAGAGCGGTCCGGCCGCTGCTTCAAGGCCACTTTCAGACCTCGCCTTCTCTTTTCAGTTAGACACACTGACAGGGTTAGCACAATGCTAAGAGCCAAAGAAACACACACACACACACACACACACACACACACACACACGCTGGTTTCAACCGCTCCCATGCCATGACCCCCCCCCGACTCAAGGATGACACTTTAACTGTTTTAGGCTTTAAAACCCACACCATCCTTAGTGACGAGGCAAAAATCACCTCAGCCATCAAAGACAGGCTGCCTGTTCAACATGGACCCTCACTGTGGAGAAACCAGGACAGCATCTAGACCAGGGGCGTCAAACTCAGTCCCAGCGGGGCCAGAGTCTGGATTGAGATCTGACCTGAGGACTGACCAGGGTCAACATTTAACCAAAAACTGTCAACCTCGTTTTCACTGGTGATGAATTATGGGAAGTAAAAAACGATGATGATAAAGGATTTTCAGATTTTAAATAGTCAAAATGATCCGTTTAAAGGCTAAAAATCTGAAAAAAGGCAAACTTATTAGTTCAAAAGGTCAAAACACAAAATTAAAAGAAAAAAAAGAATAGAAAAAAACAATAAATGAGGCAGAAATATGAGACAGAAAGTCAAAATCATGAATCTAAAATAACAAAATATGAGACAAATTTCACAGCTGTGAATTTAAAAGGTGAAATATGAGAATATGAAATAAAAGTTGTGAGTTTTAAAGTTCAAAATATGAGATACAATAAAAATCACGAGTTTTTTAGAGGCAAAAAGTGAGGTAGAATTTAAAATCATGAATTTAAAGACTAAAAATGAGATAAAATTGAGAATCATGAGTTTAAAAGGTCAATATACGAGGTAAAAATGATCGTAAATTTAAAATGTAAAATATGAGATTAGGTAAAAAAAAATTGTGAGTTGAAAAGGACAAAAGATGACGGGAAATAAGTTATCATCATGTCTTAAAAGGTCACAGTATCAGATAAAAGGCCAGAATATGAAATAAAAATGTGAAATCTTAACTATAAGATGCAAAATTGAAAATTGTAAATGAAAACACAAATTATTATTTTAATATTATTTTTACTCTTGACTCTGAAGGATATTTTTAAACATCAAGGTTTGGTTTATATTTCTACACTGCAGTAAAACCTGCAGACCTCATCCTGGTGGGCCAGTTAGAGTTTAAATGTGATATGATCTTGCGGACCGGCTATAATTGAACCACAGGCCGGATTTGGCCCCCAGGCCTTGAGTTTGAAACCCCTGATCTAAAGGTTAAATGCAGAGAGGGAGGCTGTCTTTAAACGTCCTCAGATTAGCTGCGTATTAGTCTCCAGGCACCTTCAAACACTCTGAAGATGGTTTCATATTTAGCTGTGAAAGCACAGACTGTACCATCACAGAGAGGGAGAACACCTCTACTGTTAGCAGCTAGGGCGCATTTTTGCTCAACATTAAATACGAATCCGGATACAGACGGAGCCTTCTGTCTGTGCTCCGCGTTCATTTCATCCGTATTTCTGCACGTTTCCATAAAGCTTACGGATACGGGCCAAACGGAGCAGTACCACCAGAAACTGTGGGGGCAGTGTTGCTGTCACTACCCGATACGTAGCTCTAGTGAGACACGAAGAAGAAATAACAACGGTGGAACTTTTTGAGGAGAAGTTGTGCGAGTTGGTTAGAAATGCTGCCTCCGTTTCTGTCTTTTATGCAGAGGTACATCATCAGTACCTCCTCCACAGTCGCCATGTTTGTTTTTGAGTTTGTTGTTGTCATAAACTTCTAACTCTGGGCTGCCCCCTGGTGGATGTATTGGTTAACATCCACGCCAACGTAAAGGACGCATGGAAGTATGTGAGCAGTGGCGGTAACATGGTTTGAAAAGGACGTATACATTTATACGTAAAGGGAGTAGAAATGGGCCTTTAGTCTTCAGAATAATCCACCTCTAATTTTAGCCTCCATTCAAAGATGAGCCACCTTTACAGTTTTGGTCTCATTTCAGTCAAGGGAATAACATTTTAATTTTAGGGCTGAACGATTTGAGAAAAAACTATAATTGCGATTTTTTTCCCACAATGTTGCAATTATTTTCAGGTTCCTCGTCTTATGCAACAAACATGAGCAATAAATAATTTTATTTATATTATAAACAACCAAATATTATATAAATTAAACTGGGGATGAAAGATTTGTAGCAAATATCTAGGGGGGTGCTGAGTAAGCATCCACACATTGTCATCCTGTTCTTTATTTTTCTTTTTATTCTTCGTACGTTTCTTAGCGGGTATCTCCTCTCTCACACTTTGAGCCATACTCATCATTCAAATATCATTCTATTCAGCTCTTTTAGGACATGATGGCTATGACTTTTCTCATTTATAACTTCTATCGAATTTAAAAATATTTAACTTTTTCTGCCAATTTTTCCCATTCAAATGAATGGGGCTTTTCTAAAAATGTGCACTTTCTTCAACTGCTCATAACTTTGGCACTCCTTGGGCTATTTTCACTATTCTATTATCATACTCTTCAGCTTCTTGTGCTCTTTTCAGCTATTTAGAAGACTTTTTTTTAAATACTATTTATACTTTTTTAACTATTTTGCTTTTTCTAAAATTAAAATAACATTTATTCAGATGGGCCAGCTCTTTGAATCCTCTAAAACTCCTTTAATTTCTAAGGCTTATAACTTCAGCTCACTTCCGCATACAGACTTAATTTCTGCTTTAAAACGTAGACAAACTCTTCAGCTATTTAGGAGTGATTCACATTATTGGCATCTATTACAGATTTCTGATAATCACTAATCAAACTTTATGAAGATTTTGGTTCTCTGAAACTTTTACAATGGGTGTGTATTGGAGAGCTTAGTGATGACATCACCGCTAGAGTGGACCAGAGCTCAGGATTCCAAAGGAAAACTTCCCGCACAAACTAGTCTCCTGAAAACAACATTGGCTCCAGACGAATCATTTTAACAGCAAAACATAGCCACACATCTCCACTCACTAACAAAAAATATTTGAGGTCAAAAAGATCAACAGTTTTGGCACAGTGGGCCTCAAAGCGTGACTGACATCCCTCCAGCTGTCCACCTGCATTAATATTAATTTTCCTCCTAAGGTTCTCAGTGGGGGCTTTCAGAATCAGTTTTTTTTAACTCAATCTTGAACCATGATTTTTCTCTTCCCACACAAAAAATATACTGTATCACCACGTTCAGCGATTTCTGCTGATTCTCACAACACCTTAGGTTTTCTGCTTGGTTTTACAAGGACATCATAAATTGACGTTTGAGTGCATGTTCTGAGCTCTCAACCCTGTTTTCTGAGCCCACTTTAAAGGGACAGTGTGTAGAATTTGGCATTTTAGCGACATCTAGCGTTCAGATTTTAGAATGAGCCGATCTGTTACCAAAACGTCACATCACTAGGCGACGAGAGCCTGTGAAGACCAAAAAGGATCGTGAGCCGGACATCATTTACAGCAGTGACGAGGTGAGGGTTTATTCATTCCTTTTTGTAACCATTATTTTTATAGATTATAGGTCAGTCTTCTTCTCCACCTGCCTTCCAGGTAGCTTTCAGGAACGGCGGGCAGGTTCGTATTTAAAAATTGCGTTTCGCTCTTTCTGTCCCCAAAACGTTGCCGTAGACAACATGGTGGTTCAATATGGCAGCCTCCGTGGGGGCGACCTGCGGTAATGTAAATTTACAAAGCTTTTTTCTAATTTTGTAAAAAGAAAATGAAAGTTTAAAGGAGATGATTGTGCACTGATTTTAACATACTTCACATAGATATATGAACATTATATCCCATGTACACCGATTCTGTTTGGCGAAATGCAGCCAAATTCTACACATTGTACCTTTAACTGAAACTAACAGGTGTGACTAATTAGCTTTGATCTCAGCTGTGATGTCATACAGGCATTCGTTACCATAGCAACCTAGGAGTCCTACACACACATACAAACACAAAGTCACACTTTAACATTCTCCATAACTATAACATACATGTGACTTTAATGGAGCCAATGGAGCCAATGGAGCCTTTTTCACATTTAACAATGTGCTTATCTGTAATTCTTTACATTTTCCACAATCAGCCACTGTGCTCTTCAGCTTTGATGCTATTCATAGCTATTTATGTGCTATTTTCAGCTATTTTCTTACTATTTTGAACTATTTTTATGCTTTATGCAATTTTTTTGCTTTTAATAGGCTACTATCAGCTATTTTTATGGTATTTTTAGCTATTTTAGGCTTTTTCAGCTATGTTAGGCTATTGTTACAGCCACAGCCTCATCCCCCCCCGGTGCAACTAATTTTATTTGTGAAGTGTTTGTGTGTGTGAGAGTGGTGCTGCTGATTGGGCTCCTCCAGGTTGATTCCTGACACCTGTGCTGCTGCTAAGGTGATCAATGAACAGCTGCAGCAAAACCAATCAACCAATGAGAAGAGAGCACCAATCAGCCCTTCCCTTATAAAAGCCTGGCCATCCTTCAGTCTTCAGTCCTTAGTTTTGAGCTCGCCACTGTGCCTCTTTGTGTTTGATTTGTTTAGTGTTTTGAACTTCTGTTAAGATTCTGTTTGAGGCGCTCGTTTGATGCACTGGGCCAGGTTGTAGTTTAGTTAGGCACACACTCACATGTAGGTTTTGTTATTCGTTTAGTCACACTAGGTTTAGGGGTGCTGTTCTTTTGTTATTAGATTTGGTTAGTTAGTGTAGTTAGGAGTTATGTTCAGTTTGTATCACCAGTTAGTTTTAAAACACTAGTTAGACACTGTTTTATTTGGTTATAAGTTGAGCAGCACTCGTCGGTCCTTTCATTTTGCCTCACTTTTGTTAAGCACAATTTTACTTTTGTAATAAATACCTTTAATTTACCAACTACATCTGGTTTTATGCTACTTCCTTTACCCACAACGAGCTGGTTGTAACAGCTATTTTCAGCTATTTTAGGCTTTTTTCAGCTATGTTAGGCTATTTTCAGCTATTTTAGACTTTTTTCAGCTGTTATGCTATTTTCAGCTATTTTAGGCATTTTTCAGCTATGTTAGGCTATTTTCAGCTATTTTAGTCTTTTTCAGCTATTTTCAGCTATTTTAGGCTTTTTCCAACTATTGT
This sequence comes from Cheilinus undulatus, assembly GCF_018320785.1. Taxonomy (NCBI): domain Eukaryota; kingdom Metazoa; phylum Chordata; class Actinopteri; order Labriformes; family Labridae; genus Cheilinus; species Cheilinus undulatus. Next base: position 57,368,556 of record NC_054866.1, on the reverse strand, counting down.
TATGCTATTTTCAGCTATTTTAGGCTTTTTTTCAGCTATTGTTATACTATTCTCAGCTATTTTAGTCTTTTTCAGCTATGTTATGCTATTTTTAGCTATTTTAGGCTTTTTTTCCAGCTATGTTAGGCTATTATTAACTATTTTATGATTTTTTTCAGCTATTTTTATGTGATTTTCAACTATTTCAGGCTTTTTCAGCTATGTTACGCTATTTTCAGCTAATTTAGGCTTTTATCAGCTATCTTTATGCTATTTTCAGCTATTTTAGGCTTTTTACAACTATTGTTATGCTATTTTCAGCTATTTTTGACTTTTTTCAGCTATGTTATGCTATTTTCAGCTATTTCAGGCTTTATTCAGATATGTTATGCTATTTTCAGCTATTTTAGGCTTTTTTTCAGCTATGTTATGCTATTTTCAGCTATTTTAGTTTTTCAGCTATTGTTATGCTATTTTCAGCTATTTTAGACTTTTTTCAGCTATCTGTATGCTATTTTCAGCTATTGTTGGGCTTTTTTTCAGCTATTTTTATACTATTTTCATCTATTTTAGGCTTTTTTCAGCTATGCTATGCTATTTTCAGCTATTTAGGCTTTTCTCAGCTATTTGTATACTATTTTCAGCCTTTTTTTGGGTTACTATCAGCTATTCTAATGCTATTTTCAGCTGTTTTTGTGCTTTGTGGCTTTTTACAGCAGTTTTTCCACAATTCAGCTTTCAGCATCCCCACACAATTTCAGCTGAAATTGCATTTCCATCTAGTTGTGATTTTTTGAAATTTATTTTTATTCGTATTCAACCTTTCTTTAACCAGGTTTGTCCCATTGAGATCAACAATCTCTTTTTTAAGGGAGTCCTGACCAAGAATGGCAGCAACACAAAGCTTCATCAAACACACTCAGACTCATCTAATACACACGACATGATAGAGACCCTATGCTGCTGGGATTGAAGTTACTCATGTCCGTGATCTCCTGGTGTAAAGTAGTAACAACATTAGGCACCATATTTGCAGCTAAAGCCTGTTTAATTCAGCAGTGTTGCTTGTCGCAATTTTGCAACTTTGGCGCTTAAAGGGTTAAATTAAATCATTTATCATTTGTGAGTCATTCCAGGTAGGCTGGGCTGATGTGTTTAATTAATGAATTTCTTCTACTTGTTATTTTAAAGGACCAGAGGAGTATAGTATAGTTTAGTTTAGTATAGTTTAGTTTAGGTTAGGTTAGGTTAGGTTAGGTTAGGTTTAATTTAGGTTAGGTTAGGTTAGGTTTAGTTTGGGTTAGCTTAGGTTTAGTTTAGGTTAGGTTAGGTTAGGTTAGGTTAGTTTAGTTTAGTTTAGGTTAGGTTAGTTTAGGTTAGGTTAGGTTAGGTTAGGTTAGGTTGGTTTGGTTGGGTTGGGTTGGTTTGGTTTGGTTTGGTTGGTTTGGTTTAGTTTAGTTTAGTTTAGGTCAGGTCAGGTTTAGTTTAGGTTAGGTTTAGTTTAGGTTGGGTTAGTTTAGTTTAGGTTAGGTTAGTTTAGTTTAGTATAGTTTAGTTTAGGTCAGGTCAGGTCAGGTTTATTTTAGGTTAGGTTAGGTCAGGTTAGTTTAGTTTAGTTTAGGTTAGGTTAGTTTAGGTTAGTTTAGGTTAGTTTAGTTTAGGTTAGGTAAGTTTAGGTTAGTTTAGGTTAGTTTAGGTAAGTTTAGGTTAGCTTAGGTTAGTTTAGGTTAGTTTCCAACTATTGTTTATGCTATTTAGCTATTTTAGGTTAGTTTAGCTATTGTTAGGTTACTATTCTTAGGTTTAGTTTAGTTAGTTAGTGAGGTATGTTATTTTTAGCTATTTTAGGCTTTTTTAGCTATGTTAGGCTATTAGGTTAGGTTTTATGATTTTTTAGGTTAGGTTTTTATGTGATTTTAGGTTATTAGGCTTTTTCAGTTAGGTTAGGCTATTTTCAGCTTAGTTTAGGCTTTAGGTTAGGTTATTAGTTTAGTATATTTTAGTATTTTAGGCTCAGGTCAGGTTTAGTTTAGGTTAGGTTAGGTCAGGTTAGTTTAGTTTAGTTTAGGTTAGGTAGGTGAGGTTAGCTTAGCTTAGCTTAGCTTAGTTTAGGTTAGGTTAGGTTAGTTTAGGTTAGGTTAGTTTAGTTTAGCTTTTAGTTTAGCTTATGTTAGCTATTTTCAGCTATTTTAGTTTTTCAGCTAGTTTAGTTTAGTTTTCAGCTATTTAGGTTTTTCAGCTATCTGTATGCTATTAGGTTAGGTTAGCTTAGGTTAGTTTAGTTTAGTTTAGTTTAGTTTAGTTTAGTTTAGTTTAGGCTTTAGTTAGGTTAGGTTAGGCTAAGTTTAGGTTAGTTTAGTTTAGTTTATTTAGTTTAGTTTGGTTTGGTTTTTTGGTTACTATCAGTTTAGTTCTAATGCTAGTTTAGTTTAGTTTGTGCTTTGTGGCTTTTTAAGGTTAGTTTTTAGGCTAATTAGGCTAGTTTAGTTTAGTTTAGTTTAGTTAGTTGGGTTGGGTTGTTGGTTTTTTGAAATTTATTAGGTTAGGTTAGGTTAGGTTAGGTTCAAGGTTGGTTTGGTTTAACCAGGTTTGTCCCATTTAGTTTAGTTTAGTTTTTTAGTTTAGTCCTGACCAGGTTAATGGCTAGTTTAGTTTAGCTTCATCAAACACAGTTTCAGACTCATCTAGTTTAGACATTTGGTTAGGTTAGGCCCTAGTTTGCTGGGATTAGTTTAGTTTAGTTTAGTTTAGTTTAGTTTAACAACATTTAGTTTAGTTTAGTTTAGGTTAGGTTAGTTTAATTTAGCAGTGTTGCTTAGTGAGGTTAGGTTAGGCTAGGTTAGGCTTGTTTAGTTTAGTTTAGTTTAGTTTAGTTAGTTTAGTTTAGTTTAGTTTAGTTTAGTTTAGTTTAGTTTAGTTTAGTTTAGTTTGGTTAGGTTAGGTTAGGTTAGGTTAGAGTAGTTTAGTTTAGTTTAGTTTAGTTAGTTTAGTTTAGTTTAGTTTAGTTTAGTTTAGTTTAGGTCAGGTCAGGTCAGGTTTAGTTTAGGTTAGGTTTAGTTTAGGTTGGGTTAGTTTAGTTTAGGTTAGGTTAGTTTAGTTTAGTATAGTATAGTTTAGTTTAGTATAGTATAGTTTAGTTTAGTATAGTTTAGTTTAGGTCAGGTCAGGTCAGGTTTAGTTTAGGTTAGGTTAGGTCAGGTTAGTTTAGTTTAGGTTAGGTTAGTTTAGGTTAGTTTAGGTTAGTTTAGTTTAGGTTAGGTTAGTTTAGGTTAGTTTAGGTAAGTTTAGGTTAGTTTAGGTTAGTTTAGGTTAGTTTAGTTTAGTTTAGGTTAGTTTAGGTAAGTTTAGGTTAGTTTAGTTTAGTTTAGTTTAGTTTAGGTTAGTTTAGTTTAGTTTAGTTTAGTTTAGTTTAGTTTAGGTTAGTTTAGGTTAGTTTAGTTTAGTTTAGTTTAGGTAAGTTTAGGTTAGTTTAGTCTAGGTTAGTTTAGGCTAGGCTAGGCTAGGCTAGTTTAGTTTAGTTAAGTTTAGTATAGTTTAGTTTAGGTTAGGTTAGGTTAGGTTAGGTTAGGTTAGGTTTAATTTAGGTTAGGTTAGGTTAGGTTTAGTTTGGGTTAGCTTAGGTTTAGTTTAGGTTAGGTTAGGTTAGGTTAGGTTAGTTTAGTTTAGTTTAGGTTAGGTTAGTTTAGGTTAGGTTAGGTTAGGTTAGGTTAGGTTGGTTTGGTTGGGTTGGGTTGGTTTGGTTTGGTTGGTTTGGTTTAGTTTAGTTTAGTTTAGGTCAGGTCAGGTTTAGTTTAGGTTAGGTTTAGTTTAGGTTGGGTTAGTTTAGTTTAGGTTAGGTTAGTTTAGTTTAGTATAGTTTAGTTTAGGTCAGGTCAGGTCAGGTTTATTTTAGGTTAGGTTAGGTCAGGTTAGTTTAGTTTAGTTTAGGTTAGGTTAGTTTAGGTTAGTTTAGTTTAGGTTAGGTAAGTTTAGGTTAGTTTAGGTTAGTTTAGGTAAGTTTAGGTTAGCTTAGGTTAGTTTAGGTTAGTTTAGTTTAGTTTAGTTTAGTTAAGTTTAGGTTAGTTTAGCTTAGGTTAGGTTAGGTTAGGTTAGGTTTAGTTTAGGTTAGGTTAGGTGAGGTGAGGTTAGGTTAGGTTAGGTTAGGTTAGGTTTAGTTTAGGTTAGGTTAGGTTAGGTTAGGTTAGGTTAGGTTAGGTTAGTTTAGGTTAGGTTAGGTTAGGTAAGGTTAGTTTAGTTTAGGTTAGGTTAGGTTAGTTTAGTATATTTTAGTTTAGTGTAGGTCAGGTCAGGTTTAGTTTAGGTTAGGTTAGGTCAGGTTAGTTTAGTTTAGTTTAGGTTAGGGTAGGTGAGGTTAGCTTAGCTTAGCTTAGCTTAGTTTAGGTTAGGTTAGGTTAGTTTAGGTTAGGTTAGTTTAGTTTAGTTTAGTTTAGGTTAGGTTAGGTTAGGTTAGGTAAGTTTAGTTTAGTTTAGTTTAGTTTAGTTAGTTTAGGTTGGGTTAGCTTAGTTTAGGTTAGGTTAGGTTAGCTTAGGTTAGTTTAGTTTAGTTTAGTTTAGTTTAGTTTAGTTTAGTTAGGTTAGGTTAGGTAAGTTTAGGTTAGTTTAGTTTAGTTTAGTTTAGTTTAGTTTGGTTTGGTTTGGTTTGGTTAGGTTAGTTTAGTTTAGTTAGTTTAGTTTAGTTTAGTTAGGTTAGGTAAGGTTAGGTTAGGCTAGGTTAGGCTAGTTTAGTTTAGTTTAGTTTAGTTAGTTGGGTTGGGTTGGGTTGGTTTGGTTTGGTTTGGTTATGTTAGGTTAGGTTAGGTTAGGTTAGGTTAGGTTAGGTTGGTTTGGTTTGGTTTGGTGGTTTAGTTTAGTTTAGTTTAGTTTAGTTTAGTTTAGTTTAGTCTAGGTTAGGCTAGTTTAGTTTAGTTTAGTTTAGTTTAGTTTAGTTTAGTTTAGTTTGGTTAGGTTAGGCTAGTTTAGTTTAGTTTAGTTTAGTTTAGTTTAGTTTAGTTTAGTTTAGTTTAGTTTAGGTTAGGTTAGTTTAGTTTAGTTTAGCTTAGTGAGGTTAGGTTAGGCTAGGTTAGGCTTGTTTAGTTTAGTTTAGTTTAGTTTAGTTAGTTTAGTTTAGTTTAGTTTAGTTTAGTTTAGTTTAGTTTAGTTTGGTTAGGTTAGGTTAGGTTAGGTTAGAGTAGTTTAGTTTAGTTTAGTTTAGTTAGTTTAGTTTAGTTTAGTTTAGTTCAGTTTAGTTTAGTTTAGTTTAGTTAGTTTAGTTTAGTTAGTTTAGTTTAGTTTAGTTAGTTTAGTTTAGTTTAGTTTAGTTTAGTTTAGTTTAGGTTAGGTTAGTTTAGTTTAGTTTAGCTTAGTGAGGTTAGGTTAGGCTAGGTTAGGCTTGTTTAGTTTAGTTTAGTTTAGTTTAGTTTAGTTTAGTTTAGTTTAGGTCAGGTCAGGTTTAGTTTAGGTTAGGTTTAGTTTAGTTTAGTTTAGTTTAGTTTAGTTTAGTTAGTTTAGTTTAGTTTAGTTTAGTTTAGTTTAGTTTGGTTAGGTTAGGTTAGGTTAGGTTAGGTTAGGCTAGTTTAGTTTAGTTTAGTTTAGCTAGTTTAGTTAGTTTAGTTTAGTTTAGTTTAGTTTAGTTTAGTTTAGTTCAGTTTAGTTTAGTTAGTTTAGTTTAGTTAGTTTAGTTTAGTTTAGTTTAGTTAAGTTTAGTTTAGTTTAGTTTAGTTAGGTTAGGTTAGGTTAGGTTAGGTTAGGTTAGGCTAGTTTAGTTTAGTTTAGTTTAGTTTAGTTAGTTTAGTTTAGTTTAGTTAGTTTAGTTAGTTTAGTTTAGTTTAGTTTAGTTAGTTTAGTTTAGTTTAGTTTAGTTTAGTTTAGTTTAGTTTAGTTTAGTTTGGTTTAGTTTAGTTTAGTTTAGTTTAGTTTAGTTCAGTTTAGTTTAGTTAGTTTAGTTTAGTTTAGTTTAGTTTAGTTTAATTTAGTTTAGTTTAGTTAAGTTTAGTTTAGTTAGGTTAGGTTAGGTTAGGCTAGTTTAGTTTAGTTTAGTTTAGTTAGTTTAGTTTAGTTTAGTTTAGTTTAGTTTAGTTTAGTTTAGTTAGTTTAGTTTAGTTTAGTTTAGTTTAGTTAGTTCAGTTCAGTTTAGTTTAGTTTAGTTTAGTTTAGTTAGTTTAGTTTAGTTTAGTTTAGTCTAGTTTAGTTAGTTTAGTTTAGTTTAGTTTAGTTTAGTTTAGTTTAGTTTGGTTAGGTTAGGTTAGGTTAGGCTAGTTTAGTTTAGTTTAGTTTAGTTTAGTTTAGTTTAGTTTGTTTAGGTTAGTTTAGTTTAGTTTAGTTTAGTTTAGTTTAGTTTGTTTAGGTTAGGTTAGGTTAGTTTAGTTTAGTTTAGTTTAGTTAGGTTAGGTTAGGTTAGGCTAGTTTAGTTTAGTTTAGTTTAGTTTAGTTTAGTTTAGTTTAGTTTAGTTAGTTTAGTTTAGTTAAGGTTAGTTTAGTGTAGTTTAGTTTAGTTTAGTTTAGTTTAGTTTAGTTTAGGTTAGGTTAGGTTAGGTTAGGTTAGGTTAGGTTAGTTTAGGTTAGTTTAGTTTAGTTTAGTTTAGTTTAGGTTAGGTTAGTTTAGTTTAGTTTAGTTTAGTTTAGTTTAGTTTAGTTTAGGTTAGGTTAGTTTAGTTTAGTTTAGTTTAGTTGGGTTGGGTTGGTTTGGTTTAGTTTAGTTTAGTTTAGTTAGGTTAGGTTACTTTAGTTTAGTTTAGGTTAGGTTAGGTTAGGTTAGTTTAGTTTAGTTTAGTTTAGGTTAGGTTAGTTTAGTTTAGTTTAGTTTAGGTTAGGTTACTTTAGTTTAGTTTAGGTTAGGTTAGTTTAGTTTAGTTTAGTTTAGTTTAGTTGGGTTGGGTTGGTTTGGTTTAGTTTAGTTTAGTTAGGTTAGGTTACTTTAGTTTAGTTTAGTTTAGGTTAGGTTAGTTTAGTTTAGTTTAGTTTAGGTTAGGTTAGGTTAGGTTAGTTTAGTTTAGTTTAGTTTAGTTTAGTTGGGTTGGGTTGGTTTGGTTTAGTTTAGTTTAGTTAGGTTAGGTTACTTTAGTTTAGTTTAGGTTAGGTTAGGTTAGGTTAGTTTAGTTTAGTTTAGTTTAGTTTAGTTTAGTTTAGTTTAGTTTAGTTTAGCTTAGCTTAGCTTAGCTTAGCTTAGCTTAGCTTAGCTTTGAGTCCATTAAAAAGTCCTGACATTTTAGTTTTCACTTTTGGTCACAACAGTTTATCTCTTAAAAAAAAAAAACAAAACAGAAATTCATCAGCAACACTAAAAATGAACTGAACACTCCCTGCGTACTCTCAGTAGCCCCCCTACCTTTCTGAAATAAACTGATATAAATACTAACACACACTGGATCACGGACCTTGGGGAGGAGGGTCATTGGTTTTATACTCTTATTAAAACTCAGCGCTACACATGGGTCTGTAGGTCCCTGACTGCCTGGGTAACTGAGAGAGTGACGGTCCTTTAGAGCCGCACAGACGTGTGTCTGACCATCTAACGGCGGTTCACGGAGCGTAGTGGAGCTCTGCTGACACCACGCTCTGAGGACCAAAGCAGAAGGTTGCTGTTAGCTCAGATGTAGCTGTAGGCAGTTTCCTCTGACCTGGACCACGGTTTCTTTTTAAAACAAGAGCAGAGAGCCACACTGAAAGCTCGTCCCCTGACCGGCCTTGGAATGAATTTTATTCACGAGGAGCTCCGCCATGAACCTACGGCAGCGGTAGCCTGTCAGCTCAAGCGTGGCACATGTGCAGGACGACGTTTTGGCTTGTTGCTCTGATTGGCCCAACAAAAAACAAACAGACATCTCTTTAGAGTTGAGTGAGTGCTTCTTCAGCGTTGTTTGACTTCCTGCATCACTGTCAGCTGTCCACTTCCTTCATAAGCTTGCCCTCTGTGCTTCAGTATTTCTGCAGCGTTAAGTGGTCATGTTTGCAGTAAACTGAATTATACATGCAGGATATTCACACATGGATGTTCTGTCACGCTGTTCATTGTTTAGCTGTTGCTCTACTCTATGGGGGTGGGAGACGGCTGTACTGCTTTAGCTCCTGCAGGCTAGCAGAAACCCTTGGAAGAGTATTTTAGACTTGATGCAACCCTCCCAGACTCTAACCCCTAGAGCCTGCACAAAGAACAATGCTGACAGCATTGAAGCGTATGACAGTGCAGCACTTTTGTTACTGTATCACACACAATGTGAAATCTGAGGACTAGAGGAGGCTGAGGGGAACTGGATGTGCCTGCAGGATCGCTACGTCAGAGCACCACTCTCTGCTACCCACAGAATTATCACTGCACGTGTGTGGAGTATTTTTGGCTTTTTGAGTCATTTCCTACCTTTGGGGTTTCCATATCAGTTTCATCCACTTCTTTTGCTTGGCCTATCAGTGAGGGTAGAGAAGAATCAATGAGATACTTTGGTAATGACCTCTTTTTCTTGACTTTTGTATGATGATGCAAACTAAATACATGAGTACTGTTGGCTGCTGCCATCTACCAGATAATTAATGACACCAATAATCTATCAGAGAAGAAGAACCTTTTATAAAGTTCTCTGTTTTTGGTCAGATTCCCTTAGAGCGGTGTCACTCAACTCTGCTCAACCAAAGAGCCGAACTGTTAATAAATACCTCTGCAAAAGCCGCAATCTAAGTGGTGAACAATGGCAAAAAGGGTTAAAGTGGCGATAAAAATGAGTTCAAGGTAGCAAAAAGGATCAGAAAGTGGCAAAAGAGAAAATTTGCATAAAAAATGGCAAAAAACTCGGTGAAAAGTGGCAAAAATGAGGAGAAAATGGCAAAAATCAAATAACAAAAATGGTCTAAAAAGGGACAAGCTCAGTGAAAATGTGTGAAAAATGACTAAAGTGGGAAAAAAGGCGGCAAAAGTGAGTAAAATTGGGAGAAAGTGGCAAAAAATGAGTGAAAAGTGACCCAAAAAGCAGCAAAAAAGTGAAAAAAAAAATGTATTTAAAGGCAAAAGGCAGCTTAAATAGATGAAAAACAGCTTAACTTGTTTTAAAGCTGCAAAGAAATGAAAATATGGTGCAAAATTGCAAAAAAAAGGACAATGGCAACACACAGAAAAATATGGTTGAGAATAAAGCCAGCTGTAGAAGTGTGGGAAACAGACTGGTCAATGTGACTTGCAGTGGATTATTTCTGAGGTCAAAGGTTGCCTTTTAAGGTTTTCTGGGGGAATAATATTTCAAATGAAGATGTAAAAGTCATGAAAGAGCCTCATGCGGCTCCAGAGCCTGGCGTAGAGTAACTGTGCCTCAGAGAAACATGGCTGACACTTCCCGCCATCGGGGTTTATTTATGAATGATTAGCATCCCCAGCCCTCATGTAGTGTAAATACATTTGGCAGTTGAGGAACTCTAAAACAAATATTAGTCTGAGCCTAACGTGTCAGACAAGATTACATCAACAGGTTTGTGTATCTGACAACAAAGAACCGGGTGATTGGACGTGCAGAGTTCAGTCCCAGAGCTCCCACCTGGTCCATGAACCACGGCTACCACGGCTACCACGGCTACCACGGCTACCACGGCTACCACGGCCACTCAACTGTCCTCCATCTTTTTAATGCATTTATTTCCTGTTGGGGCACCAGATCATACATCTGCCTCTCCAGTCACAGCGATCTCCTCCCACTCCTTCACCGACCGAGCTTCCTCACACCTACTGAGATGTTTATCAGTGAGATCAACTTAAAGATCTTTTTACCTGAGCTATCAACGTTTAAGCTAAATATGCAAGCATTAACATTTGCTGTATGTGCTGCACGCTGCAATATTAACTCTAAAGCTAGCCGGTGGATAAAAGTACCCAGGAGGCTGTGTTTTCATGAAAATGCACAGGAACAGAGAAAACTGCTCCAGTCAGGACAGAAATCAGTGACCACAGAGATAACCCAAGGAATACCACATAAATGTGAGACAGCGTGATGAATGTCCCCATTACAGCACGAACAGACTGGATATTCTGACCACCGGTGATCTGGAAAAGGAGGAGGAGGCTAACTCTGAAGGCCCATGAGTCCAAGCTCTGCAGCGTTCAGCACAGACTACACCTTTAACACAACCGTTCCAACATGACCCAGGGCTCTACACCTAAAATGAATTACTGCATTTAATGCACCAAGTTGCATCTCTGGTGGTGAGAGTATTTATTTGTATTGAGTGGATTGATTTCCTGATGAACACGTGAAATTTACTCACCAGAGTCACAGAGGCTCTGTGATTACTCAGCAGAGAAGACAACCATCTATATATAGACCCCCCCCCCCCCAACCCTAACCACAGTAAGCTGCCCTACATTAACAGCATTGGTAATTACCAACATCATTTTTTATCTTTCTGCAATGGTTAATACACCAGTATGTAGAAGCTCTTTAACCCAAATGATATTTTTAATGCTAAAATAGAATTATTATTGTTATCTATGAATTTTACAATTTACTGATTTACAAACAAACTGAAAAAAATAGTAAAGCACATGAATATTTCTGATGAATGTGTCAGATTATAGTTATTTACTGTCATTCCTGAAGAGAAAAATGAGTTTTAGTGGTTGAATGTTATGCTTGATTCATTTCTGACTTCTCAGAGAAGCCCAGTGAGCCGGCTCAAGTTTGGGTGTATTCAGTTTGAAATTCCTCATTCCTGTTCAAAATGGTAAAACGTGGAGAGCTGACTGAAAATGAAAGAGTCCGCATTAAAGCACTTCATGATGCTGGATGGTCTCTGAGACAGAGATGACAGCTGGTCTGCTACATTTGTTAAGCTCTGTATGTGTGTGTGTATATATATATATATATATATATATATATATATATATGTTTAATACACCCATTCCTAAAGCAGGGTTGTCAAACTTAATCAAAGCACAGATTCTGAGTTTGGGTCCAACCCAGGGGCCGAACAAGGCTACAAGGCTATTAACAGTCAACCTCATTTTCACCAGCAATGAATTATGGGGGAAAAAACCTTAGAACTGATGATAAAGGATTATGAGATTTTAAAAAGGAAAGATGGTAAATTTAAAGGCTCAAAATTATGTTCTTTCAAAGGTAAAAATATCAGAAAGAAAGTTTAAATCATGATTTCAATGGTTAAAAACAGGAGATAAAAATTTGAAATCATGAGTTTTAAAAGTTAAAGGATCAGGTAAATTTCAAAATCATTTGGTCAAAAAGGTCAAAGCCTGAGAAAAAATAAATAAATTTGGAGTTTTACAGGTCAAAATATCACCTTGAATTTAAAATTGAGGAAAGAAAGGCCAAATAATGAGGTAAAAGTCAGAGTAAGGAGCTAAAAAGGTCAAAACATAAGAACAAAATCCTGAGTTAAAAGGTCAAAATATTACTTCAAATTCTAAAATTGAGGATCAAAATTAAGAGAAGAAGTCAAAACCACGACTTTAGCTGATAATTGTTAGATGCAAAATCAAGAATATGAAATGAAAACAAATTTATTTTCCCACATTCCTGACTTTTTATCTGATAATTTGATTTTTTTTACTTTTTCTTATTTTTATGACAGAACAAGGATATTTTCAATCATCAGGGTTGGGTTTACATTTCTAAACTGGAGGAAATCTGCAGACCAGTGGCCCAGTTAGAATAAAAATATGACCTGATCTGACGGGCCGGGTACAACTGTACCACGGGCCGGATTTGGCCCCCGGGCCTTGAGTGTGACACCCCTGTCCTAAAGTCTGAATTTAGCAGAGTGTCTAGAAAAATGAAACGTTGCCCCTGTCTGATGGAGGCCCAGTTTCACACCATGTCCAGCTAACTTTACTGTCAGATCAGCTGGTGCCAGGTTAGGGGTCAAACCGACTTCTTAGACAACGTCAGGGACAGACAGACGCCACTTTACATCAAACACTTTCTGCATTTCCACATCCTGTTACCTGCCCCACAAAGAAAAGAGTTCACAACAGCAGCGCTCCTCAATAAACCCTGCTCGACCAGAGAGCCAAATCATTGAAAATACCTTTGAAAGAGCCACCATCTAAGCGCTGAAAAGTGGCAAAAAATGGGTAAAAGTGACCAAAAAAAAAGTTACAGGTGGCAACAATGGTCAAAATGCAGCTAAAAGTGGTGAAAATGGGGAGACAAATTGGTAAAACGGTGAGACAGCAGCAAAGATGGGTGAGAAGTGACAAGAAATAGTTATAGGTGGCAAAAAAGGGTGAAAAGGGCAAAAATGGGCAAAAAAGGGGCAAAAAGAAGAGGCCAAAATGTGGGAAAAAAGGAAAAAGTGGTATATAATGGCAAAAGGTAGATTATTTGGACAAAAAGTGGTACAAAATGGTAAAAAGAAAGGACAATAATGGGATTAAATTGGCAAAAATGGAGAAAAAAAGTCAAAAAGAAGTTGCAGAAATGGGGAAAAAATAAAAAAAGGGGGTATTTAATGGCCAAAGGTAGCTTAAATGGGAAAAATGTTGCAAAAATGAGATAAAAGGGGCAAAAATGGGGGAAAAAAGGGTCAAAAAGAAGGTGCAACATGGCCAAAAAACAGGAAAAAAGGGGTATTTAATGGCAAAAGGTAGCTTAAATGGGTGAAAAATGGCAAAAATGGTGAAGATGGCAGAAAGTTTCCCCTTTTGAAGGTGTTCTGGGGAATAATATTTCAGATTTAGACATTAATCATCACAGAAAAGCCAGCTGTTGAGGATCGCTGCTCTGTATCGTGGGCTGCAGTCTTTATCGGCACAGAAGGCTCCTCCATCTCTGAGGACAAAGACTGGTCTAAATCTGGCTCCATTCATACCATTAACTGACATTTGTGGATGGCACCTCTCCTTGTGTAACTCCACAATGAGACAGACGCCCACCCAGCATGAAGCAGACCTCCACTGAGGCGGTGAGCGGGTGTGCCAGTGACAGACTGTTTTACAGACGAGTGACGTTAGAAACCACCTATGGTGAGTGACGGCAGCGGCTGCTAAGACATGTCCTCTGATTTAACCACTCATGCCTAGACCGCTCCACATTTCAGAAAAATGCTCTGACAGAAATACACCAACAATCTGTGAAGTGCATCCTGTAAAGAGTTAAATCCCAATCTATAAATCCCATATCTAAAATGGTTACCAAAGCTGCTGCAGCACAGAAAACAAGCATGTTTAGTTTTTTATTTCTGTGATTTGGTCTGAAGTTCATATTTTATGCCATTTCCATAAAAACCTGAAGGAATGTAGTCGTTTTTATAGATGCAGCTCACGGCTGTTTGGTATTGTTCACATCAGGAAACAGTTTTCCATCCGGCTTTTCTTTAGAAAGATGTACTTCTTGGGCTCTGAATGCCTTTTTTAGAGAGGAAGACAGCGGACAGAGTCTGAAACAGGGAAGGGAGAGCGGGGGAAGGCCTGCAAGACAGGAGCCGGACCCGCGTACATGGGGCCTGTCCTGAACTCGATCTGTCTTTAACCTCATAGCTTCAACCCTGGAGGTGGAATATTTCTGATGTACTGTTGGACCAGAAAGGCAGAACATCACTAGAAATGAAAATCAGTACTGATATTATTGCATCTTTGCAGTTTTGTCCATGAGTAAAGCCTTCTAACAGTCTGAGAACGTTTACAGCCAGGGCCTGTCATGGTTTTCTGACCAACATTTATTTCTCTAATATTGTTTGTTTGAAGAAAATCTTTCAACGTAATTTTTTAACATATTTTGCAGAATTAAAGCAAATTCTATGCACACTTTTAGCTCACTAAGAGAAAAGTAAAGGAGAAACCACAGCACTATCAATTATGAATGGATACTTTGCAACGTATTCAAAATTCTATTATATTACATTATATTATACAGTATATTACATTTTTATATATTTTATTTTAAATTTATATTGTATTATATTATATTACATTTTATTATATTCCATTTTTTAATTTTATTCTATTCTATTAAATTGTATTATATTACATTGTATTAATATATTTTATTATATTACATAATATTTTATTTTATAGTTTACTATATTCTTTTCTATTATTTTATTACTGTATTATATTGTGTTATAATACATATTAGATTTTATATTTTATTATATTTTATTAAGTTATATTATATTATTTTACTACTGTATTATATTACAGCATTTATAATAATTATATTCTTTTAAGTTATATCATATTATTTTATTTTATTTTATTTTATTTTATTTTATTATTGCATTTATATGTTTTGCGACACCACATTTCCAACCTTGCCTCAGGGTTGTGTGCGCTGTGATATTTAACTTCCACTGTAAACAGACTGTACAGTTTAAACAGACTGAAGAGAACAGCCAGGAGGTGAAATGAACTCTGACCCCTGGGCATGTCAACAACAAACATGAGGTTATCATTATTATGTTTGTGCTGCTGTTTGATGAAAGGTTTTAGCGGCACATTTAGAATAAAGATCTTCATACATTTAAACCAATCAAAGAGCTCTTCTTGCCGTGCCACTGTGGAAATAAAGAACTAAAGAGTTCTTCAGTTTAATAAACATAAATGTGCACGGTCATTGAAAGTGCAGGCTGGTTTAAAGGAGGTAGAGATGATAACGTGAGTCAGTAGCCAGTGGTTCCCTGCCCACAGGCTCCATAAATCTGACCAAACTGGCCTTAATGGATGTGGGAGCAGAGATCACAGCAGAGATTTAGGAGGCTGAAGAGCTGAATGGAAAAGATCGCCTCAGCTCAGATGTGTGTGTGTGTGTGTGTGTGTGTCTGCACGCACATGTTGGAAAACAGTGGACAATAATCCCGCCATCTTCTGCCTGCATCATATTAAGGTAGTTATTTCCATCACTGACATCCTCCTGACTTAATAAAAGGCTGACAAAGACTTACAGGTTTAACGTGTTTAAAAATGACTAAAAATAGCCGCCGTGGAAGAAGATTAATAAACAAAATGGCCGACACAAATATCAATATTGTGGATGTTCAGCGTCCCCGCTATCAATGAATGAAAAACAAGGGTCTGTTCTTTGGTAGGCTGTATTTGAAGAGTCACAGAGATCATGTGATCAAACGCAGGCGTGCTGACGACTGTTTCAGTCCGCCGTGATGAGCCTAAGATAACGCATCAATGCTCACAGAGGCTTGTTATGTTCATTTAAGGATCGTGTAGACCACGGGTGTCAAACTCAAGGCCCGGGGGCCAAATGTGGCCTCGGGTGCAGTTTTACCCGGCCCGCATGATCATTTCATATTTCAACTTGAAGATTAAAAAAAGAAAAAACCTTGTTAAGTCATAAAAATCTAACAGTAGAGAGTAGAAACAGTCAGGAATGAGGGAAAGAAATTCATTTTTGTTTTCATTTTATATTCTCAGTTTACGTCCCAAGATTATGGCCTAAACTTAGGATTTTGACTTTTTATTTCATATTTTGACCTTTTAAATTCATCATTTTGACCTTTTCTCTCATGTTGTGAGCTGTTAAACTCCTAACTTTGACTTTTTATTCCATTTTTCACTTTTTAAACTCTAGAGCTAGAATCTTATCTCATATTTTGACCTTTTAAACTCTCGGTCTTGTATTGTATCTCATATATTTGCCTTTTAAAAACTTATTTTGAGTTTAAGTTTTGTATTTTGACCTTTAGGATTTATAAAGTTGACTTTTTATCTCAGATTTTGAGCCTTTAACTCATTTATTTATTCATTTAGCATTTATCTGACATGGACACACAGTAACATTGATGCTGAGATATTTAATGGTTTACCATCACTGTTTATTTTATCTATAATTCATCACCGCTGACCCTGTTAGGCCCTCAGGTTAGACCTAAATCCAGGTTTCGGCCCCTGCTGTGGTTGAGTTTGACACCCCTGATTTAGACCACCAAACTGGTGCAGTAAGGAACCTGTATGGACCAAACTGGTCCCCAGTGAGGTGATTTAAATTATATATATATATAACTATTATTATTATTATTATTTTACCTGAACAACCAGTCGATCGGTTGGTGCCTGGGTGTGATTTTGGTCGACCGAGTTGTTCTTTGGTTGACTTCAGGCCTAAAAAGTTTGAGCCCCGGACCGATCCACTTTAACCAGCACAGGTCTCCAGACAGAAATAGTTTAACCCAGTGATACTCAACCCGTGACCTTTGTGATGATCTGTGGCTCTTTTATGTCTTCATTTCAAATATTATTCCCCCAGAAAACCTTAAAAAAAGGAAACTCAGACCTGATCCACAGAGAGTCACATGAACCAGTGTGTCCCCCACACTTCTACAGCTGCTTCCACTGACACCCTTAGTTTTTGTCTGTATATTTGCGTTGCCCTTATTTGCAATTTTTTGCCCTTTTTTAAAAATTTCTGACACTTTTAATCAATTTTTACTGCTTCAAGCCCACTTTTGCCACTTCTTTTTACAACTTTCATCCTGTTTTTGCCTTTTTCACCAGATTTGACCTCTTCTATCCTGCTTATTGCCATTTTTCGCCTTCCTTTTTAGCCCATTTAAGATGCTCTTTTGCCATTAAATGCCACTTTTCCCCTTTTTTTGCCACTCTGCTGCTTTTAGTCAATTGATCCCCACCTGTTTGCTGCTTTTTGCCCGTTTTAGTCACTTTTGCTCATTTTTTACCACGTTTTTGACACTTTTTAGACCATTTTGCCACCTTTAATGAAGTCTTAATGCCACTTTAACCCACTTTTGCCACTTAGATTGCGGCCCTTGCAGAGGTATTTTTCAACAGTCTGGCTCTTAGGTTGAGCAGGGTTGAGTAACGCTGGTTTAACTGCATGCTGTCAGGTGCTCCTACTTTGTAAAACTACATTTATTTAGCTAGAAAAGAGCGACGTTACTGGCAGTTAGAGTTGTAGTGTGGATTGGTAGTAACAGGCTGAAATGAAGAGGCAGGCCTGCAGAATAATACTTTCAGAGATTCATCAGTGGAAACTACATTAGCACTCAGTTTTAAAGCTAATGCTGATCAGAGAGCCAGAGAGAGTAATGGATGTAAAGAAGCAGGACATGTGGTGGTGCAAACATCCCAGCATTACTGATGTTAGTGTGTTTGTTAAACAGGTGATTGCCTTTAAATGTGACAGTACCCTTACATGGTACTACTCTTTGACTGAAACATGCTAACGGTGCCAAAGACAGTTAAAAATCAAAGCTGACCTTATGTTTGTGCATGGTGAACAGGAAGACACCATCCTGGCCTCTCTCCTGGCTCTCATGGCCTCTCTTCAATCCCTGTCCTGCTGTTTTGTTGTCAGATTATCACTTGTCCAGTATGCTTTGTCATCACCTCTTACAGTCCTCCTCGCCTCCTCTCTAACACAGCTCATCCAGAATCAGCCAGAGGAGAAAAACAGCGGCTGAAAGTTGCCAAAAAGAGGCGATACAGAAAACGACAGAAGCAGCGGGGTTTAGAGACAGCCCCCTATCCTGATTCACTACGTCTACTAAAGCGCTGCTCTTCCTCCTCCTCATCCTCACGACGCCTCACAGCTACCGTAAAACCATCCTTCCTCCCTTCGCTTCTGTCCGGCTGGTTCGCATCCTCACTTCCTATGGCATCCCCCTCACATCTGCTTCAATGAGCCATGGATGAGCAGTTGTACGAGGGAGGATGGGTCAAGGATGCGAGGGCTCTGATTGGCTGGCTGGACATGGTGTGTGTGTGGGAAGGTCCCTTTGGTAGGCTCCTTGAGAACGGCTATGCTGGAGAAGGGTGGTCCTTCACCTGGTTTCCTCCTCCCCTCCGTTTCTGTGTCTCTGCTCCTCCTCCGTCTTTCTGTCTGCACTGCAGGCTGCAGGCTGCAGGCTGCAGTCAGAGTCATCCACTGAAAGCTCTGCGGTGTCTGTGTGTGAGGCTGAAATCAGTGATGCCATGGCTACACGCCCATAAATACACACATGAATATGATGATGTGGATTCTAACCATCCTGCAGCATCCTTTAAAGAGCCTGGCAAACAGCATGACCCACATACATGCAACAAAGCTTTCACATCATTATCGCCATCGTCATTTCTATTTGGATATGAAATATATGCAGCCGCTCTGCAACAGCAGGGATGATTAGAGAGGAGTGCCCAGAGAAAACAGAGACCAACAGCATTTCACTAGATTAGACAGAAAATCACAGCAGAGGAAAAGGACGCGATGTCAGCTCTACAGCCGTGTTCACATTTGGATTAGCTAACAGACAGGACGAGGAGAGCGAAGCTTAAAGTAAAAAAGAATAAAACCAGTCTGCATCAAAGAATCCTGATGTTCTTAACTCAAAGAAGGTATCCACAAACATGTGACCATGGGGACAGCGGCGTAGCTGAGGATTCTGGGCCCCGGGAAGAATATTACACAGAGCTCCCCTTAACCAGCGAGCCAAGCGAGAAATGTTGCATCTTTTATACAAATATCTCTGCATTTAAATGTATTTCTGACCATAATTTCCCAATATAAGAGCATGTTTTACTGTGGTTAAATTCAATTTACTGGCATCCTTTAGGGTTGCTGGACCACACCATGAGGACATTTTTAAAGCATTTTATTTTAATCTATTTGATATAAATTTCAGTCTGTTAAACGATTCATTTAGATCAGCGTTACTCAACCAAACAGCCAAACTGTTGAAAAATGCCTTTGCAAGAGCCACTGTGTAATTGGTGAAAGTGACAAAAACTGATTAAAGTGGCACTAAAAAAAAAGTTAGAGGTGGCAAATAATGGTCGAACAGCAGCTAAAAGGGGCAAAGTAGGCATAAACAGCAAAACGTGGCAAAAATGGTGAGAAGTTACTCCAAAATGAGTTTAAAATGCCTAACACAGCAAAAAAGTGGCAAAAACATGGTGAAAGTGGGCTTAAAGCAGTAAAAATAGATTAAAGTGGCAATAAAAAGGAAAAAAATAAGGGGTGCGCCGATCGATCGGCCAAGATCGGTATCTGCCTCGATTTCCTTAATTTTGGGAGATCGGCGATCGGCCGATCCTTATAAACAAGATCGGTGGATAAGATCGGTTTCATCTGCCTCTACCTACTAAAATGTGAAAAATGACAGACTAAAGGAACTGATATAATTTAGTAGTTTGGACAGCGATGCTCTAAACTTTTCATTTACATTGAGAGAACTGCCTCATGTGCAGTTAAAACAACAAGTTTGTATTGTTTCACAGGGATTGTTCGATGTTATTCAATGAAATAAGACTGGAACATTGAGGGTGTATGCTGTCAGTCATAACAAAATCAGAATTGGCAGGTCAGGCTTTTTAAAGATCGGTGATCGGCCAGAAAATTGCAATCGGTGCACCCCTAAAAAAAACTGGTAAAAAACTGTCAACTAGAAAAACACTCGGAGAGCA